>NW_015113569.1:0-37289 GCF_001443285.1 Poecilia latipinna
CATATACGTTGTCTGTGGTCTTTTTATATAGGTTCGAGAAAAAGTACCTATCAGTTAATAAATATGCCTGTTCTTCTCACCACATGGAAGAGAATGGTCCGTTTCTTTGGCGTTGGGACTGGTAACATCCCAGTGGTCTCCATCCCAGCCAGTCACAGTTCCGTCCTCGCAGGACCTGTGTTCACCCAGGTCTGCCCACATGCGGAAAAGGTACAGCTCCACCTTTCCCACGGCACCTCCAGGTGACCGGTTTCTCTGATGGCAGCCCAGCCACAGGGAACCAGACGGAGGGATGGCCTGAGCGATGACCGTCCTCTCTGCTACCATGACGTGATCAACCTGGAGCATTTAGACAGACACAGTTGGTAGCTCCTCACAGCTAAAGGTTTGATCTTCAGAAAAATGCTATTATCAATAGAAATTATTCAATATTACTGTGCTAAAATTAAATGAACATTAGCTCATCCCATCTCTGAAGTCTACAAATAAATCTACTCAAGGAAGAGAAGAATTACTCAAGTAAAAAAGCACTAAAGCTACTCTTATAAGTACATTTTTTCCCAAAAAGTTACTCAAGTAAATGTAACGAGTACTACCCACTTTGGTGCATAGATAACAGTAGCCTATTCTTGCTAGCAAGCTTAACGTGATATCGGCATTAGCTAGTCATCATTTAGCTAATATTACCTGCATCCAACGGCATTAATCAACTATCAACAGTTAGTTTGAGGGAGAAAACGGTGAAATTTTCTTTGCCTTTTGATAATATTGCTGCCATGATTCTAACACACACCTGCGCAGCTCCGTCGCACATTTTAGGGCTCATGATGTGTTTAAAGGCGGCTCGGAAAAACACGTTACGACATGTTAGCAACATTAAACAGTTAATGTTAGGATTAAACAGTTTAAAAAAAGTGCGGGGGACAGAGGGCGCAGATGCGGGAAGTGCGGGATATACATATACAAAACATCATAAGTATGTTTTGTTGAAACATGTATTATTGAACTGTAATGACGATTTGTTTCCTAAAGTATCTTGAGATGACGTGATTAAATAAGCTTAGCTGAATTTAATTGAAAAGGCCAGAGCACAACAACAAAAGCTTAAATGGAAGTACAGTAATGCTAAAATGGAAATTATGCTAAAAGAGAAGTTATGATAAACTTGCTAGCTTAACTTCTGTAACTTAATAACACAACAACACAAGCCACAACTATACTAAAGTGGAAATTATGCTAGCATAACTTCCTTTCTGGCTTTTTGTTGTTGCGTTGTGACTGTTGCTGTTATGAATTTTGCACTTTGTTTACCCTTCTGGGCCACTGTACATATCGTTTTTGTCAATATGATAAAATATAACTATTGGATGGTTTTAGTTTCTTTCCATGAATCCCCCAAAACCTTTGGAAAAAAGACAGAAACTGTTATCTTGCAAAAGATTATCCACCTTTCTATCAAAATCTGTTGATATAAGATCTAAACAAGAACATACCAGGATTTCTTTAAATTATTTGGATAATGGAGGAACCGTTTTAGGCCACTCTCAAACTTATTTTAGAGAACTTTTTACCAGATGAGCCCCTAAATGTTTTGATAGCTAATTGTTGCTAAAGATTCAATGTTTGAATCTTCAAAGCAGTAAAATTTAAAATGAAAGTCCTCCAGTTATTGACTGGTATCCCTTACATATTACTTTAAAAAGGAAAGTGTGTGAAATGAAATATTTCCATGGCACCAGGATTTGTTACACCTCAAAATTATGCTCTTCTATAAGTTTTTCCTGCAAGATCAGGTTGATGTTGTAGCACGATAAATCCATGTTACTTTTGCTTTGGTGACAAATTTGTTTATCAAATTTACCAGAGCTAAATGCTACAGTGGATTGAGCTGCAAACACATTTTAGTATTATGTAAAGTTGAAATATAGTAAGCCACATGTCTTCCCACATATTTGTGCTCAACTTGTTAGCACCTGTAAGCTAGCAGCTAGGTTGGATGTAATAATGCAGAGGTTTAAGCTAGTTAGCCTGCCAAGCTAAAACTGTAGAGCTAATTTGTCTTTTGACCTTTTATAAAGTCTTACTTTTTTGCCAATTACTCAAACACTTGTTTCACCAGTTGTTAGCATTCAGTTTGTTAGCAAACACAGCAAAAACACAAAATCTTTTGGCCTAGTTTCTAGTGCAAATAACTTGGTGCACTTGAAATAAGACTAACTTAAAAATAACGTTTCAGTACGAAATATGAGCTTGTTTTAAATCAATAATTTATTAATATTGCTTAAAATCTACTTTTTTGTTATTAACAATGATTATTTCACTTTTAACAGGATATTTCTCCCAAGTTGTAAATCAAATAATCTGCCAATAGAACTAGTAATTTTTAATCAATATTAAGGAATTATTGACTTAAAATACAGTCATATATCTTGCTTAGAAGTTACATGTAAGCTAGTTTTCTCTTATTTCAAGTTTACTAAGAAATACTGGACCAAAAATACTGTAAAAATACAGTTTCAAGATCTTTATTGTTTCATTGTTGCTTTCAAATATAGTACATTGTTATTTGATAGTGGTATTGATCAATAGTACTCCAGGTGGCTGCTTTTTCACTATTTTTCATCAAAAATATTAATACTACAAAAGCAGCCTTAAAAAGCATTATGTAAAACGAAATACTTTTTAAAATGTGAATTAAATTGTTAGTCTTAGTAGTTTATTAGTGAATATATTGAAACAAAGCTGCAGGTTTTAGTGAATAATAATATGTAAAGACTGTAATGTAATCACCAGATTTGTAGGTCACTGTCTACGTAGGTTCAGTTCCACCTCAAGTGTGCTTGTATGTACAGTCTCCTTATTTCATTGTGTCCTGGTTTTATACCGCCCATATTATATAGCAGCAAGAGTAAACGATAGTGACAAGTGTTACTGTTGGCACGCAATTTGTCATTGTTGGTATAATTTCATTGACAAGTTTTGCAATGAGGAAAACTTCAGCACATATTTGATATTTTCCCTCCACAATTAATTATTGTTTTATTCTAATTACAAAAGAATAAAACACAAGCGCACATAGATCTACCTCAAACCAAAATGGGTTAAAGAACAGGATTTCATCATTTTTTAAAGCATATAATCTTATTTTACTACAAGAGTACTAGTTTTATACTCCTACGTGTCAAGCTAGCTTTCGCAGCTAGCTGTGCTAACACTAGCATCACATGAAGCAAGACGTTTCAGCTTTTTACTTATTTTTTCCCCCCTCTTTTATGTTTCAGTCTTAATCAATAGAGACCATATAGTTCCTTGAGTCATTGTTTTAGTTTTAGTTTGTTTGTTTTTTTGAGTTTCTGCTTTTTTGACAAGCTGTAGCAAGTTATGCTAACGATCAAGAGGAACAAGCAGGGAGAACTCATACTGGGTGAGTAAAAATGTTATGCATGGTAACTTTCAAAATAAAAATAAAAACTCAGAGTCTAATCTTATTTTACTCAGTGTTACCTCCAGGCTGAAGATATTTCTCCGTACGTCCCTCCTTAGACACACCCTGTGCCACTCCATTGGGGACATCTTGAACGGAAACCGGTGCTGGACTTGCAGTAACCATCCATAAATTGTTTTGTCGTCCCCTTCAAGAGCTAAATTGGGGTTTGGTGTCCGGACTGAGCTGTAAGAAAAGGCCACCCAGGGTCCAGGGACAACCACGCGAATATTCACACATACAGTCATCTGGGAAAGGCTTGGGATGGAGATCCTGTCCCGAAGGGCCCAGTGGTCTTCACAGCCATTTACTACTGCCTTAATGTCTCTGAGGAAATATCCGTCCACTAAAAAAAGACAGAATTAATCCAAAATTAAGGATTTTAATAGACATGGTTAGTGTTAGCGATAATATAAAGTGCTAAAATAAAAGATTGAGGTTAGCGCTGGGCTAATCGTAGCTACTAAACTTATTATCCAAGCTTGTAAAAATAGAAAAGCCCTCGGGGTTTAAACTTTATATGTCTCGTTAAAGTGCGCTAACTGTTAGCTTTCTTAGCTAAACGGCGTAATAACATGCTTTTTTTCACTTTTTCTCTGCTCTCAACCCACCTTGCAAAAACATAAATGGCATTACTTATTAGTTACTCCATAGCTACCAAACTTTCTAGCCTCTAATCACAAAAAATTTTTATATGAGCCATTTTGTGGAGCTTGCAAGCATTTTTATGGAGTCAGTTATAACATGCTGGTGAAAGCATTCATGCTAATGCTAGCCTGATAACTAAAATAAGCATTTCAGCTAATTCTTCCAATAATAGCCATGTTTATAATACTGAATGGAGTAAGTCAATATTGGTCAACCTGATAGTGATACTCCACATGCTACATTTTAGCTAACCTTAGTATTGTTGCTAATTTTCATCATCACAACACCTAAATTGTTTCTGACTGATGTGTACACTTTGGGACTTCAGAAATTTAAAATGTTTTGGCCAGAATATTGGGGTAAAGAACTGATGCATGTCTCCAACAGACATCATCCAGATGGATGTCTGGATGATGACCCAGACATCATCCAGACATCTTGGACATCATCAGATGTCAAAATGGGCTTTCCAATAACCCTAAGCAATGCTAAAGTGGTTACCAAGTGGCTAAAGGGCAACAAAATCAATGTTTGGCCATCACAAAGTCCAGATCTCAGAGAATTTGTGGGTAGATCTGAAAAGGTGTTTGTGTGAGCGACTTGGCCTACAAATCTAACCCAGTTCCTCCAGTTCTGTCAGGAGAAATGGGCCAAAATTCCTGCCAACTATTGTGCGAAGCTTATGGAACGAAACCCAAAACATTTGACCCAAACAGTTTAAAGGCATCGCCACCAAATGCCAAGAAAATTTTGGAGATGTAAATAAATAAATCCCTGATACATTCCTGCTCCCAGTATTGTGGCATTTAGCCAATAGAAATAATGTTGGTAATTCTAACTGGGCGTTTTCTCTGATTGAACTTCAGATTGTGCGTAAAAAGCTGTCTTTGTTTTTATTTTTATTAAATTCCTGGTCATATGAGCCACAGCTAGAAAGCTACTTTTCCTACTGAGTTCAGGTTGAATAAGGGATTTGCCCATGGGAGCTATCTATGCAAACAGTGCTGCGCGCCACTAGAAAAATCGAGTGAAATTAAAATTTAAAAGGAAGAACACATCCAGTATATCCAGTGTCATCCCCCACATTTAGAACACAGTAACTCTTTATTTTTTTCTCAAAGGTAAATATTCATGTCAATTCAAATTAATAACACTGAATTGACAACTGTCAATGGGTGCATTGATGAATGGACGCTGTTTTGTGTCCATGGCAACAAAAAACCCTGCCAGACAATAATGAGGGATAAGTTCAGGAGTCTCTGCTAGTTCACACTCAGATCTGTTTTTCTGTGAAATCGGATTTTTTTTGCGTAGTTCTAAAATAATCGGTAAAACAATATTTGCCATGTGTATGTGATCTCCTGTGTGAACTTCAGGCTACCTTAAAATGTCCCGCATGCGCAGTAGAGGGCGCAATGACGTCACACATACGGCGCGAATGTTTTTCCAACCGCCATAAAGAAGAAGAAGAAGAAGAAGAAGTGCTCAGTGTTTGCGGAAGTAAAGGTGGATGCTAATGGTGGAGCTTAGCTTACGATTTTAAAGTTGTGGTCCGACCGGAACCAGCACATTAACAGCTCAGTCCTCATTATCGTCCGCCATGTTTGTTGTTTTTCTTCCCGCTTGAGCGGATCAGAACCAGAACAGTGACGTTTGTCGAGTATCAATGACGTTAGGTTGGATGAATACGGTCAGAGCCGCACAGATTCAAATCGCATAAAAGATCAGATTCGTATCGGATTTATAACCTCAAATCCAAATTGTTCTGGGTCGGAATCGAAAGAATCCGATACAAGTTGTTCAGACTGTCATAAAAAGATTCGATACATGGAAAAACCGGATTTGGATCACTAAAGGCTGCACTGAGCATAGCCTTATTTGCTCTAAAACACCAAGCAAGCTTTATTTTGTCAGTTGCTACACAAATAAAAGTGCTTTACATAGATCAGGAGAACTTTCTGCGGAAGAGACAGATTTCCATAATATTGTAAACATTCCTGTATGCAAATATAAATGCAATACGTTGGGTTTTCAGGTTAAACTTTTTTCCCAGGTGTTTTATTAATTGTACATAAACTTTTGCTCACCTGTGGGTGGAGCGGCTGCTGCCAGGAAAAAGAAGATGACTGGATGGAAACAAAGCCGCCTTCTCCATGTTGCTTCAAAGAAAAGGCCAAACATCCTCCTGGAAACATTACAACATAATATTTCCAACTCTTTATATTTCTTCCCTCCTTTAACTCTCAGTTATGTAATAACATTCAAATCAATGGTCACGTTTTTTTGTTTTTGCATAGCTGGAACCGTTTGCTCAGCAGCTTCCTCTTTTTAAGCTTTTCCTCCATTGTAATCGGTGTTTCTATAAATGGTCAGAGCTGTGGGAAGCCTTTTTCACAGCTTGAAAGATGAAACGGTTGAATATTATCCGCGCTTTTGTCTGAATGAGGTTCTTGACTTGAGGGCCGGGGAGGGGAGGACACTGGGGAGTTGGGTTACACCTCATGATATTCACACCTTTCAAAGACAACTTATTGTTTCTAGTACAGTTAGGCTGCTACACATCTCAGTTCACACTTTTATGCAATGCTTGTATGTGGATTCTGGGTATTCAAAATGTTTAACTATGTTTGTTCTAACATGGAAATGAAATATGGCAGATACAGTGACTTGAAAAAGTATCAACACTCCTTTATTATTACATTTCTAAGCTCCAAAAACCTTTTTTCCCCCTTTGGTTGGTTGTTTTTTTGGACGCAATTCCAACTTGATTGTTTATTTCTAGAAAAAATATAAACAAAACAAAAACTAGATCTTTCTTACAACTTAGATGAAAAATAAGTTATCTAAATCTGATCTTACAAGTTCAGGAAGTGATCAAAAAGCCATTTTACAAAACCTTCTGTTGTTACACCGGATATTTGACAAGCATAAAACATTTCCACCATGTTCGCCTTTGTGTTCTTAATTTAATAAATTAACATGAAGATTTAAAAGTTAACAAAGTAATACCAACAATTGTAATTACCAAAAAAAATTCACCGATTTTTGTATATTTTAACTGCACAAATAAAACTAAATTGATATGTTATTTAAATTACATTCTGTCACATTAGAACAAAAAAAACTAATGCATTGTTGTAATTAATATGATTAACAGTTTTTCACATTCATTTACAAATAAAAATCTAAATTGCACACACTTTTGATTATTTAGCTTACCTCTCAGCAATAAAAAAGTTAATTTATTATCACCAGAAATTTGTGTTGTTGTCCTTTCTTTTCATAATTGAAAACTACTTTGTATTTGTATTTTACACAAATCCAAATTAAACAACAGTAGAGTAAAAGTTTCGATTTTTATGCTGGAGTAAAAGTACTTTAATTAAGATATAAACTATTTAGATCATATTAACACCCTGAGCAAACAGAACATGCTAACTAGCATGCTAACACAGCTAATTGTTGTGATTTGAAGACAAGAGATGTTTTAGAAAACAACTTGTCAACTCTTTAGGGGTTTTTTGAAGAATTAAAACGTTTGCCAAAATAATTATTGTATTCTCTATAAAAACACATAAAGAACCAAATTTATAATGAGTGTCTGGTGATAAATTATTTCTGTGACTCTGATTTACTTGAACTTAAAGGTTTTTTAATGATTATATTAAAACAGAAGCTGGGATCTTGCCATAACATTGGAAAATGAAGAGCATTTTAGGGAACAAATCTTTAAAATGTTTATTTTCTTTTAGACTCACGTCTGTTTTTGTGTTGCGCAGAACGTAGCTGCCTGTTATGTAAACACAGGATTCAATGCAGTTCAAAATGTTCAATCTTATAAAATCGATTAAATTTTGGAAATTAAACTTTTTGCACTTTGTGAGTGAATTTTCATCAGTGCAGACAGAGCACCTGCATAGAATAATATGACTTAAGGTAACTTTAAAGTAACTTTGCATTCATTATTACCAAATAACTAAAAGTTGACTTAGCATTAAAAGTGTCATTATTCACTAAATAAGGCAAAATTTACACTTTTAATGGACTTTTAATTCAAAATTTTAAAGGAACTTTGCATTTAAAATGTCATTATTTAATGAATGACAGTTCATAACAGTGTTATGTCAGTCTTAACCCTTCAAATAAAGTGTCACCAAATACTTTACATCTGCTTCTATAGATTTAGTGAATTATCACCAGTGCAGACAGAGCACCTGCATAGAATAATATGACATAAAGTAACTATTATTGCACCATTAGAGTAAAATACTTTAAATTTGTTTCCATAGATTTTCTTTAGATATCTGTATTCTGAATGTATGTTTATTCAGGACTCAGTACTAAATGAGCTTCTTGTTTGGGGCAAAAAGGCATCAAGAAAAAATAATTATTTAAATCGTGCAACTCGTCTAGGATCTCATTTGGACCAATTTTCTCACCCACTTTAGGTTCTATGGGTTCTATATCTATGATACAGTTCATCAAGTACAAAACAAGTAGGGAATTAATTACCTTTCATGTCATTTCAAAGTTAAAGTTATTTTCATGGCTGAACACCAATAAGTCCAGATTATTTAGTCTCCTCACATCATGAGGTCGGCAGCAGTGATTTACATTCTGCACAAACTTTGGTGCAGATGGAAAGATGTGTCACATTTTAGAATATTTTTATAATTCCTACCACTAAGTCTTGACATTTCTTAACATTTTGAAGTGTTGAAAGGCTAATCTAAACATATATGCAAAAACATATTCAGGACAAAGTTTGTTGGCTGGATTTTAGAGACTTGAAGGATATTTTTGGTTTTGTAACGCTGTCCCGTATTGTGTTTAAATTAAATCTTCGCACATCAGATAAATGTTATTCTCTTTTGATCAAAATCTCCCTGCATAAAAAGAGATTTACTTTCTTTATGCTTTAATGTCACAGCTAAATATTAGAAAGATATTTAAGATAACCTGCCCTGAAAAACAGATTTTATCAAATATTTCCGTCTATTTTCTAGTGCAAAGACAAAACTAACTTATAAGTAACTTTTCAGCAGGATATATGAGCTTCATTAAGTCAATAATTCATTAATATTAATGAAAAAGTATGTTTTACTGGCAGATTATTTCACTTATAAATATTGTTATACTCCTATTTTTTCATTAATATTAAGGAATTACTGACTCCTATATGTTGCTATAAAGTTACTTTTGTCTTATTTCAAGTGTACAAATAAACTAAAAATACCTGGTAAGATTTTATGTTTTTGCAGTGTAATGCTTTGAGATTATCTTATGTTGACAACATAAAATAATCTGTTCCTTTTCTACTTTCCCCTAAATTTCTCACCTACATATGAAAAAGTTTTGAAGTTTTACAAACTTCTTACCTGATGGTGTTTGTCTGGTTGTCTATGAGTTAACCTTTGAACCCTACGGAGGAGGACTTGATATCTTCTCTCCGGTTCGCACACGTCTCTCCATCTTCCCCGTCTTCACACGTCTAGGATGAATCCAAGTTTCACACGCTCCACGTTTCTCCTGAGTTTCTCTGTCCAGGATCCACCTGCGTCTGAGCGGCGATGTGGTTCAGCAGGCGGGAGGCTCGTTTGAGAGAGAGCTGCGTTCAGGAAATCAGAAATCCTGAAATGCAAAATCCGCCTGCAGGCCACTGGGGGCGAAATAATGAAACACACCCAGAGAGGGAGGAGAAAGAGAGAGAAGGAGGACAACACGTCTGTCTGTCTGTCTGTCTGTCCTGCAAAAACTAAATATTTTCTCGTTTTTCTTCTTTCGAGAGCAAATATCTACATACACTTGAAATATAAGACAAAACTAAGATATAGATTACACAGATTATTTTAAGTAGATGATCCTTTAATATTGATGAAAAAGTCTTAGTTCCACTGGTAGATTATTTCATGTACAAGATATTTTTCCCATATTAAAAGTGAAATGATCTGCCAGTAAAATTACAACTTTTTATTGATATTAAGGAATTACTGACTTAAAACAAGCTGCTGTATCTTGCTGAAAAATTACTTGTTAGTTTTGTCTACTAGAAACAAAACAAAAATACTTTGTAAGATTTTGTATTTTTAATTATTTACCTTTAAAACAAAAATACAAAATCCTACTCAATATTTTAGTCCAGTTTCTGGTGCAAATATATTATTATACTTGAAATATTAGACAAAACTAACAAGTTATTTTTTTTTAGCAAAATATAGCAGGTTGATCAAACTATATTGATGAAAAATTACTTGTAAATTTAATTTATTACAAGACATTTTTCCTGTATTAAAAGTCAAACAATTTGCCAGTAAAACCAGAACGTTTTAATCTATTTTAAGGAACTAGTGAGTTAAAACAAGCTCCTGCATCTTGGTGAAAAGTAATTTATTTTCTTATTTTTAGTGTACTAAATTATTTGCAGTAGAAACTAAACAGAAATGCTTGATAAGATTTAGATTTTTTCTTTCTTTCTGTATGGCTGGAAGGTAACAGCTGGTAGTACAGGATGCAGGGTCAGGCCCTTCCTTCACACGGTGTTAGCCTCTCGGCGTTGTCTCAGTGTGTGTGTGTGTGTGTGTGTGTGTGTGTGTGTGTGTGTGTGTGCGTTTGTTTGTAATACCTTGTGGGGACGATTTTCCTGACATATACTACGTTGTGGGGACCAATTGCTCCTCGTGGGGACCGGAGCCTGGTCCCCACAAGGGGAAACCCTGTTTTTGGGTCAGGGGTCAGAGTTAGGGCTAAGGTATGAATTGAGTTTTGGTTGGTTAGGGTTAGGAAAAGGGTAAAGGTCAGGTTTAGGCTGTAGAAATGAATGGAAGTCAATGGAAAGTCCCCACAAAGATAGCAACGCAGACATGCGTGTGTGTGCGTGTGTGTGTGTGTGTGTGTCGGGATGTTTGTATAAGCTACAGAATCAGTTGGAAAGAAAAAAAAAGGCAGAAAAATTCCCCATGTTGTCAAGAATGAAATGAGGGAATTCAAGTTGAGGAACCAGTCAAACCATCGTCTCCTTGGCAGGAATCAGACATGAAGTGAATCAAACAGTCAGTAGCAGCAGAGTGAAGCGCTTTTAAACAGTAAAACATTTTTAAAAATCACGCTGCACCCTCGCTTGCCTGAGGCGGGCGTGTGTTTGCGAAACCACGAGGGTTCGTGCTGTTCTTGACTTTGTCCACAAGAGGGCAGTGTTGGAAGCGGTATTTTTCCCGCTGCATATCCGGTGTCAGGCTTTGTTTTTGTTTTTTTATGGGGGGAAACGAGGCTGTGTCGGATCAGTGGAGCGCAGCTGAACTGCAGAGTTGCTGCTCCACATTCAGTGACTCAGCACTTTTACCCTCTGTCGGTTCAACACGCATAAATATTTCCAGTTTCTTTCTCCTGTGACTCCTTAAAGCAGGGGTGTCAAACTCAGTTCCGTTTTGGGCCAAATTAAGATCATAAATGCTTTTAAAGTGCCAGGATGTATTGATAACACCTGTTCACAAACTGTTAAAATATCAGCGAATTCTTAAAATTAAATAATATTATTGAGCATCTTTTTTTGCAATAAAAATCAAAGTGTTTGTGGAACTAATTTGGAAATATTTGCAATATTTCCCCTTTGTTTATGACGGTAAATGGAACTGTTATTTTTTGCTGTATAGATCATGGACCACAATCTGACATCAATTAAAGCTAAAGCAGCTGTTTAATACAAGTAATAAAGGTTTTGACAATATTTAAGAAAAATCTGCATTAAACTGCCAATTATAACCACAAAAATGTTTGGGGGATTTCTTGATTTTGTGTGAATTTCCTCAATAGTTCTCAAGAAACTGGAGGGACAGATAAAAATGGCATTGATTTGATTGAAAACATAATATTTAAGCACACTTAGTGGAAGTCAGTGTTTCAGCTGGTTTGTAGTTTTCTGTTAGTTTATCCCAGATTTGTGGTACTTCTGGTTTTAACTGAATATCTTTTGATAGACCACATTGATAATTTGAGGAAAGTTGCTCATCCTGCATCCACCATGTTTGATTGATTCATTTTTTTTCTTAAATTATCCCTGTGCACCAGATCTAACATGACATACCTTCGAAAACATTCTACTTTTGCCTCGGATATTAAAATATTTCCAAAGACGTTGCAGATAATCCAGAGGTTTTTGGAAAATCTGAGATGTTTAGCACATAAACTCTCTTTTGTGCCCAAACGCTTCATTGCTCAGTGACATTTTTATCATAAAGTTTACTGGCAGAGCTCCTGGGTGGGAAGGTTGTGGGTTTTTCTTTGACGGCTGTGGCGCCTACTAAGAGCCTGAACAACGGTTTCATTCAAGAACACGCCAAAGAGACGAATGTATTAACAATAGCTTGAACTCCCACGTGCACACCTTCATCTTCAGCTGCAAGGATTAACTGTTAGAGCTCGAACTCGGCTTTCACCTGCAGACAAAACACAGAGATGGAAAGAAATCAGAGCTTTCATTCACTGTTTAGAAAATAAAACACAAGAATGACGTTAAAATATGCTTAAATGTCAGGTATGTACCAGGTAACCTGCCAATTTAAATAAATTATTCTAATTCTGTCAGGATTCTTTCAGGAATCTGTTAATGGCTTTCAAAAATGTGATTAAAGGCCAACATGCAAAAGAACAAATAAAATGCAGACAAAAAGAGCACAGCAAAAAAAAAAAACCCGCATTACTAAAAGATTCCTAAAATAAAACCATTTTCTTTCCAAAAGTGATTTGAGAAAATAAATAAATGAAATAAAAAATAAAAAAAAATAACCAAAATAATTTTGCAATCTTATTAAGTGGACCCATTAATATCGCAAAGATGATTGGTCCAGGTACTGAGCCTTGTGGTACTCCATAAGGTGACCATATTTTAATTTAAAAAGAAATTACACCTGTGAAACCCTTAATTCTGACCTTAAAGAAAATCATTAATTTTACACATTTAAAGTGTGGCTTCTCTATTTAGACAGAAAGAAAAGTTAAAAAACAAACTTCAGATAGACTTTCACAAATACAAAAGTTACTTTACAATCTCTGGAAATAAGTAATAATATTAGTAATTACTGTTTTGAGTTAGAAAAATAACCTGCAAGTCGGATTTTATATCAAGTTGGACAAAACTTACTCAAAAATCTTAAATTATATTCTGAGAAAATATAGTATTTTCTTTCTAATGTTATAATAATAAAAATGAGAACTACATTAGTGCCCACAAAGTATCATCTGATCAACAAAGCTGTCAGTTCAATAAAACTCCTTTGTTGAAACAAGAGTTGAAGCATTTCTGGATGCAAAAGAGGCAAACACAAACATCACATTCTCTTATTCTGACTTTATTTGTCCAGCATTAAAGTAGAAATACTAAGTAATACAGAGGATTACCTCAGGCCACCCAAGCTGAAATTGTGCAACATGATATGGCAACAGAAAGTAAACACAGCAGTAGGCAGTAAAGGGTCGAATCTAAAGCGAGTCCTATAGTGAAAAGTGTTTACATCCAGGCACATTTTCAATCTGTGATTGGGAGAAAACTCATTTACATGCCGCGTCGCCCCACCAACAGACAGAAGACACGTTTCATCCAGGCCTGCCTTTCTCCTTCTTATGGTCTATATTTCATATTTTTCCTGTTTAAAGAGGCAGTATTATGTATTTTCCTGACATATAGTGCCATTTTGCAGCACAATCAAGTAACTGCGTTACCTTCAAAATGCTGTATGACTTCACAGAAATTTGATTTCGTAATTTAGCGCCTTGAAATTGGGCTTCTGTCTCTTTAATTTTCTTTCTGAAACTTGGTTTTCAGGAAGTTATCACAATATGGCTCCTCTATAAACCCTTTTAACAACGTTTTTACCAGCGTTGCACTGAGAAGTGGCTCCACCAGACACGCAGTTCCATTAAGTGTTTGCTAATTGCTGCTGACTAGTCTGAAGGAGTTGAGTGGGGGAGGAGATGCACTTTGAGGGCGGGGATATGTCCGCCTAGATGTTTTGAACAGCAGAATGGTTTCCATGGAGATTAGAGGATTTCTCTAACATGCATTAAAGAATCAAGGCAACAATCCAGGTATGTTTGAGATGAGGGAATGACATCATAACCTGATGGAAAGCTAAAAAAAGTTGATTTTACATAATACTGCCCCTTTTGCCAACCTTTCAACCGTTACGTGCTCAAACAGTGGTGATCTGGTCCACTACTCTGGTGCTGTCATTCATTTCAACACACTCCACTTCCTGTCTCTGGCCCTCTCTTCCTGGCCGATGGTCCCTGCTCTTGGAGGGAGGCAGGAAGGTGAGGAGGGTCGGCAGGAAGGCCAGAGTGTGCAGGGCCGAGCACACGGCCGTCAGAGTGAGGCAGCGAAAAAGTGTGCGGGTGAGGTTGGAGCGCACAGCGCAGATGGGTACCAGGGCAGCGCTGTAGCACACAAGTGTCTGTAGGGAAGGAATGCCGTGTCGCTCCAATGCCAGGTGAACCCAGCGAGTCCTGCTTTCACCGCGGCCCGAGGCGAAGCCGCAGAGGAGGGGGCCGCTGCAGTCCGCCGAGTGACCCAAAGCCGTGATCAGGCACAGCACCGACACGCAGTCCATCTCCACGCCCCACAAAGTCATGAAGCCCAGAACCCCAAACTGGACAGAGAGAAGGGTGAGTCCGAGCCACAGGGAGACCAGCGGCTCCACGACGACCAAAGAGGACAGACCCAACAGGAAGAGCACCGCCAGCAGTGAGTGTCTGAGGGGGGAGCTGACCGCCGTCGCGTACCGGTCCAAGTACACAAAGGAAGGGTTGAATATCAGGAAGCGAACCCGAGAGGTGAGAGACAAGCGGCGCAGAGTGTCCAGCAGCACCGACATCTCCTCGCGCTTGTTCTCTGTCGTCTTGGCGACCAAGAAGATGCGCGAGGCCGCCACGTCTGGCTCCTCCCCTTGTCCGCGCTCTGCGAAGATGATGTCGTCTGCAAAGTGAGCGAACTGCGGCTCGTGCAGGAAGGAGTGGCGCAGAGTGCGGGTGAAGTTCTCGCGAGGCTGGCTGGTGGACTGGTTGCGGTCGGACAGGTAGCTCAGGTACGCCTCCAGCCAGCTGATCCGCTGGAAGCCTTTGGCATACTCCAGCAGGTCCCGCTGCACCGAGGCATTCCAGTAGGGGGCACTTTCATAGATGTAGAATCCAATCACTGGCGAGTAGGAGCTGAAGTACCGATGCTGTGCATGCGTGTACAACACTGTTGCTGTATCCGTGGCAACCAGTGCACTGGGATCAGAGCCCTGGGTCACCTGTTGGAAACAGAAATATATTTATTCAGTGACAATAAGAAGAATTTGCAATTAAAACTTCACTTTTTTGAGTTTGTCAAAGTATCTGGAAGTTTATAACCCAACGTTTTAACCCCTCATTCCTATTGCCCCTAATTTGGAGGTAATAGCATTTGTTCCAAGAGACTCTAGGGATCAATGGGCGGTGAATATGATATGACACAAGGAAAGCCAATTGATCTTGGTAATTTTTGTAAAGTAGGAAATTTAAAAAATAAGGTAGAGGAGTATTGAGCTTCAAAGTCACCAAAGGTTGCCCATATACCAATATAATCAACAACAATTACAGATCAACTGGCTGTAGATACCATGTCCAGATGACCCGGAGTCATCTGACTAACGGTCAATTGACTAAGGCTCAGGTACGCCTGTTGTTGATTTGACGCTTGCAGCCTTTGGCAAAGGAAAGGCTACTTTGCCAAACCTTGTTTAGTCTGCTTTGCTCAAACTCTAGCTTGTTTGCCTAGAAAGTCCAGCTCGTTTTGGGAGGTATGAATGTGTGATCAAACTCTGATGCAGACAAACAATGTCCCCAGGGGTCTGTATCCTGTATCCTGCATGTTTTAGAACATGCAGGAAGCCAACCCTGGTATTGACCATCTCTTCAACCTAACAATGTTCTACAGAAGCCTAAAAATGAGCCATCATTTGATTTTGGTGTGTTGAACCAAGCATAGAACAAAGACATGCAGGATACCGGGGCCCTTGATCACTGATTTTGGACACCCCTGACTTAATTGTTCACAGTTGCCACAACATCAATGACCTTTCCAGCGCAAGACCAACATTTACTGGTGATAAAGAGAGGATTAGGACAAACAGAAAAACCTCAAACCATAGCACCACTCCTGAGGCTTGTAGCTGACAAAGCAACAGTTGAAAGAAGCCAACCAAATCTAAGTAATTATTATCAAAACCTAAGTTACTTTACAAGCCATTCTTAAAAATCTTGGTTTTCACCAAAAGGTGTTACGAAATGTGGAGGTGAGTTGCAAAGACCTTGTTCAGATCATAATGTGTTTGTGTCTCACCTGAAGAAAGCCCATCAATCCAAAGGAGATGTAAACCAGATACAGTAAAACTACGAAGGGTTTGACGTAAGTGTTGGTGATCCAGTCTCCATAGCAATGTCGAACACATCCCAGTAAAAGATGGCAGTCCTGAGGATGAGGATCTGTGGTTGTTGTTGGATGAGTGTGATGGGGCGAGTGTGTTTGTATGGAGTTAGCCGTGTGTCCATGAACACCAGAACTGTTTGCCATATGAGTTAGGTTAGGATTTGGCATATTAGGCGGGTTGGTTGATTGCGTCTCATCTTGGTAACGGGTGTACATCAAACACCGGTACCAAGCCGGTTTCGAGTCCAGCCGGTCTGGCTTTGGTACTCGCCGACAGAAGCAGCCATGTCTATACCTCGTCTCCAAGTAGCCTGTAAACACCAGGCAGGAGCTGTAAAAGGACAGCATGTAGATATAGCTGATGGTGATGGCAAGGACGGCGTTGCGGCAGAAGAGGCGGACGGCCTCCATGTTGGTGAGCGGCGAGGCAGCCAGACCCAACGTCATCAGGTGGATCATGGTGGAGCCGGAGAAACGCAGCATGACATCCTCAAAGACACTTGCCACTCGCTCTTTTACGTGCTGATCCTCCCGCGTTCGCCTCCATGACGACAACATCTCAAAGGAGCCGAAGAGACCGTGGCCTGTTGGAGACGGCAACGAGAATTAAAATCTACACCCAATTACACAAAAAACCCAGCAAAATGCCAAGTAAAGAACATTGGATATGCCAAAAAGACAGATTTTGTTCCCATGTTTTTGGCGACTATAAAAGATTTTCTCAACTGGAAAGTAAATAGCTGTTCACCAATAAGTGTTACCCTCAACTGTTCAAAAAGGTCAATTAAAGCAATATTAACAGCCACTTTAAACAGATGGCGTCAAAGCCAGCCAATTCCCATCAAATTGGCCCCTCTGGACATTTTGGTTTCACTCTAGTTTCATGTTATTTGAGACCAATCATGTCATCGCACCAGGAAGTTGAAAAACTGTCACACCTCGAGTCTGTTTGAAGCAGAGATGCATGAAATGACGAATGTAACACACCATGAAAAGCAGTTTTCCCACAACTTCCACAACCACTCTTGGTAAGTGAATCTGCAGTGAAATATATTAACACATTTAAACTCAAAATTCAAATTAAACCTGCTTTTTTCTCTCCATTCATAAATATGAATATTTGAAATTTAAATATTACAGTAATCCATTCATGCTCATTCTCACGTGCAAGCATTCACATAAATATTTATACTGTATATGTGGAACAGATGGTTTTCATTGGCTTTTTTTTTTACACTTTGGTTGCCATGGCGTCCATGAGTCACCAGTGACACACGGACACCCTTCTTCCTGTGGCGAGTTCACCATGGCAAAACACTTAACACCTTAGCAGAGCCACATTGTACTGACACTTTAATGTGGTGGCAGGAGAGAAAAGTGTGGGAGAAAGATCTGCAGAGTGTGTGAGTGTCAAAATGACACAAGTGTTAAATCCATGTTTCCAGGAGAGACCCAGAGCGCAAGGAGAAGATGAGGACAGCACTTAGCGCACAAGATGGTTTTTAGCAGAAAAAACACACAGCATTTTAACTCATGTATATTTACAACAAAATATTAGTAGACAATAGTTACTAGATGAATGTCTGAGCAATAATACCATAATAACTGACTATATGACTTACACATACAAAAAATATTTATAAAAGAAATTATATGGTTGTTTAAAAGTGCTCCTTTTCTAACTCATGTAATTGTGTTGCAATGCTAACACTAGCTTGTACATAAACCGTTACAAGTAGCAATTATGTTTTACTCAGTGTTTTTATTTTTTCCTTTCTCTAAACAATTACTAAATCACAAACAGTCCTACAAGTCTGGAAGCACTATACTTTTGGGTTTTTTCTTCAGGGTAGAGGGTGATGAAAGCTAGCATTACCTCATATTAAACAAGGAGTAAAAAGTGGTGATTTTGTATACTTATTTTTATTCTTGTCTTTCTCTATATATTCCTCATAGCAGCTACTTAGTCATAAACAATCCCACAAGTTTGGAAGTAATGTTTTTTGTTTGTTTGTTTGTTTTCTATGGGTGGAGTTCAAAACTAACTTCTACTTTTAGCTGCTAGCTCTGAGAACACTAGCATTAGCTCATATTTAACAAGGAGCAATAAGTGCATTGTATTATATTCTTGCCTTTTTCTGTTTTCCTCTTAGCAACTACTAAATTATAAACAATCCTACAAGTTTTGAATAATTCAAAACTGTAATTTCTCTAAATACTTGTACTTGCTAGCTGTGTTGTAGTGCTAGCATTAGCTTTGTCACAAGGAGCAACAATTAAAGATCCTGGAAAAGATGTGGGGTTTTTTGTCCTACTCTAAGCAATTAAACCATAAAATATCCCACAAGTCAAGATTTGCAATTTAAGCATAAACCATCCATTTTGCTAACTTAATCTAGCACCAGTGCTAACACTTGGCATGTACATCATGTGAACAGGTGATTGCGTCCTAGCTGTCTTATTTTTGGAGAAATGACAACAGAAAGGAGCAGGAGAGAAGAGATAATTATTTCCCGACTTACAATTGAACACACTGGACTGAACAGCACATTATTTTTAATAGGGAAACATCAGACAGAGAAATGTGATTGTGGGGAAAATGAGACAATAAACATGTTATTTTGCATTGATTCAGAGAAACAAGTTAATTAAGAACCTTAGTAACATGAAAATTAAATTGGACATTGTTGATTTATTGCAGATAAATTCAGGAAGTAGAGGATATGAAGCTATATCTAATTTATTTTTATTTCATTATTAATTTTTGTCATGTGGCCACACATCGGCTGGTGGCAGTAATGCTTACCTAATATTTTTGCCAACCGCTAATAAAAATCAAGAAGAAGAAGAAGCATCTGTCTTATTTTTCAGTTTTACTCTCCACGTTTGTTCCTAAGAAATAATAGGAACAAACGTGTTCCTATTACACACGTAATAGGAACACGTTTCTATTACGTGTTCCTATTACGTAGCCTGCTATTCACAGGCTGCTATTTTTCAATATCTTCCTTTAACACCCCTTGTTGCCATTTAGTTTGAACTTTTTGACCATTCTAACCTGAATACTTGTAAGGAGGAACAAATATAGATTCAATTTTAGCCGTATTTTTCTTATCATTGAATTTAAAACATGTTAGTATTGTGCTTTTTAAAATAATGTTGGTTTTCGCTGCTGCTGCTGCTTTGAGAAGTTACTATAAAGTCAATATATTCCAGACGCCATAAGGAGGCCAGCAGTTTTCTAATCACTTCTCATTTGCATCTTTTCCTCATCTCTCATCTCACTTCATCACTAAATTAGCTGCTAAAACGAACCTCGTCTCAGCTGCATTTATGTGGATTAATATTTTATGCAGGATTTCGGAGACACTTCATGTCTCTTTATGCACTTTTCCTGTTCACTGCAATTATTTAAAGCTTCACTGGAACCTAATCAGATTTTGTTTTGTATTCTGGTCAGCTGCCCTCTTTGTCACCTTGTAGAAACAATTAAACTTAATTTAAGATCTAATCAGAATCTCCTTGATTTACTACGTTTCTGCACACAAACAAGGAATTTAATTTCAGTTTAATTTTGCTCTCAATGTAGGCATTTTTAATGCGAGTAATAAAAACAGTTACGTTTTAAGGAGTTCAATATATTTTAGGCAAATAGTTTCAGCATTTTGAGATTTTTATTATGTATTGAAAGAGTAAATGTATTGAAGACTTAGCAACAGAGAAATGAAGCTTAATTAAATGGCAAAAAAAAATAAAATAAAATAGGAGCAAGTTGAGAATTTTACGGCGCCCCCTGGTGGACATGAACTTTCTTTTGCGGTCTCTGGTCATTTCATGCGGCGTAACTGAAAACTGAAAGTCTTTCTGCTGTAATATGAGGTTTTTAAAGGTTTAGATCTCGTTGGTGAGATACCTGAAGTTTTATATATTTTTTAGGATAGAAATGCACCACAAACCAAGATAAACAGAAACTATTTGGACTATTTCTGAGTTATTATCGCGGGGTAATACGTCATCTGACAGTTTCTATTGTGTCTTTTTTGTGTTGGTTAACAAAGGGCCGTTTTCATCTCAACCTTACAGAAACAAACATAAAGTGAATAAATCAAATTTCAATCATTTTTTTGCCAAGGAGTTAAGAATATATAAACATGTTTTCAGATTCTCTATAAATGTGCATATATTTGAAATTTTAAATTGACATTCATGACTGTATTGAAAATAGACCAGAAAATATTGCAGTAAGCATATTGCGAGGGAACATAAAATACATTTTATCCCCCTGTCCCCTAGGGGGCGCCGTAGATTTTAACAGAAAGACTAAAGAATAAAAATAAAAACCAGGGCACATTTATACAGAGGCAGTTATTATGAAAACAGCTGAGTGATTACAAACAAGCTGCAGCTGGAAAAGAAAGAAAGGTAATGTTCAAATGAGTAACTAAAAGTGCAAAATAATCTACATGTCAAAAACCATCAACTGTCAGAGAAAAGGAAAGATAAACCTTTAAACCATGTTCAATTTTTATGTTGTTTACTAAAACAACGAGAGATAAACCTGCATTTAAAAAATAGGAGACCCTGTAATGAAGGTTAATGTAAATTAGTGCCTCAGAAAAAGGATCAGCAGTTACATCCTGTATTTTATCAGTGTGCACACAGAGCTTCATGTTCATCCACTCATGTTTAATTTTCCTTCATTTGAGGTTTGACTGACACTCTGTTCATTATATCTGTCAATACCCGATGTGAGTCAGCCGTGTTTGACGGTAAACAAGCTGCAGCTCAGCATGCAGACGACTGGATCTGTTAGCAAATATGGAGTTTACTCTGCAGGGAACCACCAAATTAACCAAAAATCTAATTTTAAACAATAAAAGGGGAAGTTGCAGTAAGTGAAGCACAGAAAAACCTTCCTAAACATTCATGCATGGTGCAGGAATATATTTATTAAATAAAACCTTTTGATTCTGCTCCAAATCCGCATTAAACAGCTGCAACACCAGAAGCCTGTTTTCTTACCTTTGCTTTAGTTCTGAATTTGCCTCAAGTAAGAAAATGTGTCATTTGTTTCGTCCTCCGCCCCCTCAGTGAGTTCCTGTCCTACAGCCTGTCAATCATTTTGACGATCTGCTTACTTTGAGACGGCGTTCAGCCACAGGACTCTGCAAAATAAGTCCCACGAGTTCCAGAAGAGGAGCACAGCTGCAGCATCAACGTGCTTTGTAAGAATACTCGTTTAACACAAACACTGATGTATTTCAAAGGGGTTTTATATGATAAACTGATGCAAAAACTGTCCATACCTGTACATTTAAAGAAAAACTAATTTATTTGCATTTGTATTTACTCCAATGAGTCAATACTTCAAACCTCAACCCCAGTTTTAAGACTCCTGCAGCCTCCAACAGGTTTACATTCAGATTTGGGCTGATATCCAATATTACTATTATGGATAGTAAACGATATTTAACATTATATATATTTCGCTACCATTTTGACACCTTTTGGGAAAAAGGCCCACCAGAAATAAATCAAAAATAAATAGCAGTTGTTCAAACAGGCCCAGTTTTATTAATCAGATGATAGCAATATCTTAAAAAATGACTAATATCGACCGATACCAAGGTTGACGCCAATAAAAAAGTGTTTGGTAAAAAGTACAGAGTAACTGATCACTCATTTAATATTAGAAATTACATCATCAGTTGGCCAAAATATAAAGTTAAGTGGAAATTCTGGTATTTTAAGGACCAAAATGAAAATAATTCATTTAAGTAACAAAAATAACAAAATCAGGCAAAAGAAAATTTTTGAAATTTCTGGATTTTCTACCCACTGAATGAAAAACAAACATGTTTTAACCAAAAACTCATCAGACACAGACACACCTGCAGTTTTTGTTAAAGTTTAATAAATTTTTAATTGTAAGAAACTGGTTTGAAAAAATTACCTTTGCCTGATTTTATTATTTTTGGTTGAATTATTGTAATTTTTGTCCTTAAAATACCAACATTTCCAGTTCTCTCTTATATTTTGGTGCGTCTGATGATGTAACTTTTAATTATTAACTGATAATTTGATCAGTTATTCAGTATTTGAGTAGACATTTTGTCAAATACTGTTTTTACTCTTTCTTGACCACTTTCTCAGGCAGCTACCTTTTACTGTTGAGTAAAATATGTTAAAGTAGTGCTATTATTACTTGAGTACAATGTTTGGGAACATTTTGGGAACTCTACCCCTCTGATCTTCGTTGTATCAACCAATAAACTTACCTAGCATGACGAAAGGGATTCCCAGGTAGGTGGAGTTGTATGTAGCTCCGGTCAGGTTCAGGATCCCAGCAGCAGTGAGTCCTGACAGAGCCACAGACAGCAGAGCCAGCATCCCCAGCCAGGGTTTGGACCTCACACAGTCCCTCATGGAGCAGCAGAGGATGGCCAGAACCCCGCACACTCCCAAACTCGCCAGCAGGGGGCGACTTGCCAGCACGGAGGAGAACTGGAAGTCAGTCCGCAGCGAGGAAGACGTGGCGGGATAAAGCCCCAGCTTTGGGCGCGACGCTCCGAAGAGCTTCAGCTCGGCACAGAAGGCTTTCTCCCACCGACCTGCCACCCGATCCATCAGCCCGCTCCGGGATTGGAGGTAGTAGGTGAGCTGCACCGCCTTTGCGGATCGGACGCCCTCCCCTTTGGCTCCCGTCCCTTGAGGCCGCACCGCCCCGCCGGGTCCCCAGCCCTGCACGCCGCCCAGCTGGTGCCCGATGTACGCTTGCCTCCCGTCCGCCAGCTGTGTGATGGGGTAGTACAGAACCGGGACGCTTCGGTTGGAAGTCCGGGCTGACTGGATCTCCTCCATGGCCCGGATTATGTCGTCCACGATGCAGACGTTCTTGTCGTCGGGGAGACAGAGGTAGGAGAAGGAGTAGTTGAAGCCGCTGGAGCCTGTCGTCGCAGCCGGGACCGTCACCTGCATCTGGTAGATCCGCCTGTGGAGCTGGGACAGAAGCAGAGTTTCTGTTTCTTTCCCACATTAAGGAAAAGTTTCAGCTGCTACCTACTTTATCGGAAACTTTGCGTTTCGAAGATGTATGGCGGAGCGTGCTGACACTTCACTGCACCAAGCTTATTATAGTTAGCAAGTTAGCTAAAGCTAACGAACGAAATCTGAAATTAAAAAAGTACATAAAAATTGTAATTGACGGGGAAAAGCTATAACTAACTGGAACGGTATTGCGTGTTTATAAAACTAAAAATAAATAAATAAATTACGGATGTAATATAATTTTTCCACCTCATAAGAAGTTTACGTCAGCAGTTGGGAAATTACGTCATTCCATACGGCTCCTGGCCACGTTTACGCTAGTCCGCAAAATGGTGTCGGCAACGGGTTTTTTTTTTCAACAACTGAATAAATGTTTTGAGAACCGTGTCTTCTGTTGTGTATTAAGTACCAAATCATTGTATAGAATAGATAATCAGAATACAATACTTTTTGTTTTCTGCAACTAAAATGAACCAAAAGGTATCGCTTTATTTGAAGGGGTGCGGATAAGACTGAAATGACATTGTCATAAACATGATTTCAAATCTGTCACAAACATGAAGGAGTTTTCAGAAATGTTTATTACTGCAAGGTGTAATTTGCTAAATTCTGACATTTTCAATGCAAAGTTAACACTTTTAGTGGACTTTTAATGCAAGTTTTAACAGAACTTTGCATTAAAAGTGTCATTATTTATCAAATAATGTTTGACAACAGTCATAAACATTCATGACAGTGTCATGTTAGGCTTATGCACACCCCTCCAAATAAAGTGTTACCTACCAGGGTATGAAAAACTCAAACTACTACTGTAACTAATAACAATTAAACTATATTTATTCAATAATAACTAATGAAAACTGGCAAACACTCTAAAAACTAAGTCAATTGGACAAACAAAACTAAACTATAGTGAAAACCCCCAAACTATTATAATTATTATTATCTGGCGAGATAACAGTGCCAGCATCCACAGTGCCGGTTGCTAGGCAACAGCCTTGATGCCAGTCATTGGCACAGTGAGCTGACTACCACCTCAGAGTGCTGCATCAACCTTTAAGAGGACTTCTGTATGAAGACTTTAGTTTCTATTGTGTGTGTTTTTTTCTTTTCTTGGCCTGAAATGAGGAGAGGATTCTGTAAAGTTCTGGAGCAAAACTTCACTGAAGATCGATGGCGTTTAATCCACAAAGCAGCAAGCTCAGTGCATTTTGCCCTAGATGTGAACAGGATTCAGGCTCTTGAAGGATCCTGCCTTAAATAACTCCAAGACACTGCAGGTATTTCATCAAAGACTAAGCAGGCAGCAAGTTCAGCTTTCAGATCTGTGATTTGTGTGAAAATATAATAAGATTTAAAATTTGTTATTAGCTAAGATATAGAAAAGTAGTTAAACTTTTCAATTGCAAATGCCTATTAATGAGGCAACAATTAATAGCAGCAAAATCTCACACTAAAAAATTTGGGAAATCTATTTCAGTGCATTTATTCAGAAAGGGAAATGTGTTTTTTTTTTTTTTTTTTTTACAAAATTTTACCATGCCAAAGCAAAATATTAGGGTCATACTAAGAAAAACTATTAAAAACATAAAATTACAAGAATAAAGTCAAATTAGGAAAAAAAAAGTCAGAATTTTATGAAAATAAAGTTGTATTAAGAATATAAAGTCAGTGTTACGGTAGTCGTGAGAATTAAGTTGTAATATCCAGGTAGAAATGTTTTATTGTTGTATATTTCAACTTTATTCTTATACGTCTCTATGACTTTATTTTGTAATGTTATGATTTCATTTTTGAACGACTTTATTCTTGTAAATTTCACTGGAGGTCTAATTATCCAAGATGCAGTTCAACAGAGAAATTATTCACCATAGACATAAACCTTCTTCCATGTCCAGTTCCCTTTTAAACTCACAGAAAACCTTTTGCGCATATTGGGGAAGTGCATTATTAAACAGCTAGCTAAATGCATGGTAGCATAGTAAACCATTAGCTTCCTCCGTAAGGTTTTACTGACTCAAAATTAGCAGGAATATTTTCTGGTTTTGTTAGTGTCAGAGGAAGCAGTAACTTGTCTGAATGAGTCACAGCCGGTTATGTTCCCTCCACCAGTCTCTGTTGATCCTGGGCACTGCATGCAACAAGTTCAGCTCCCTTCTCTAAGGAACATTAAAAGGCTTGCAGGGAGACGTTATAACACACACACACACGGTGGCCGACTGCAGGCACAGAGGAGAACAATTACAGAATCTCAGGCCTTGCAGACATCATCAGATTATGTAACAGTGGATTTATCTCTTTATGCACCACTCTGTTTGCTTCTTGCAGCCTGTGAGATGGAAATAATGTACAGCCCTGAAACAGAGCATTTCCACTGTACTGCGGGAATCCCCTGCGGACCAACAGTGTTCCTGCAACATGTACATAAAACGGGTCACATTGATGTTTTTCATGGGGGAAAAGAACATCAGCAAGATGCAGCCCTTCACAAAAGACCTCACTTTCTTTGAGATTATTAGTCAGCAAATCATTTCTTCCATCATAACTACAGTCAATATTGCACAAGCAAACACTCTTTCATTACAAACTGCTGGTTTAATGAATGCTAATGAGGAAGGAGTGAATAAATCTGAAGGTTGAGGCTCTTTTGGGGAATCTCATGATTGGTGGCAAGGAAGATGATGAGAATTTAATCTGTAATCACTTGGTGTCCAAAAATAAGTTGACATAGATTCATCTCTTTTAGTCACTTTTCAAATTGGGAAACACAGGCTATTGCCAACAATAAAAAAACTTATGAAGATAACTTAGGAAAACTGGAACTTGATTTCACCAAATGTAATGCAAATCCAACCTGGTTGTTTGGCTGTAGTGCCATGAAAAAATAAAGATTTGTTTCATAAACTTGACCATTTTCTAAACACTTCTGACACCAAAACTGTGAGTCAGATCAAATTAATGTTCCCCATTTCAGCAGCAAACATTCAAGGTTAATTATGTAGAAATCTACCACAGTCCCTCTGTTAGGTCAACAGGCTAGGGACATTAAAGTTCATAAACTTCTTAAAATGCCATCACAGTCTGATAAAAATCAAAACCAGAACACTGAAAATTGGTAATAATTGGGTCTTTTAGTATGGTGTTAATCTAAAAACAAACAGAAGATATTCTTCAGAGGCTAACTGCGCATGGGGAAAACATAGGACTGGCGATATGGACGAAAAACATATCACGATTTAACCATTTCATATCCGTTGATATCAATAATTATTTATTTATTCATTTCATTTTAAAAATATGGAACACTCGCAAAAGCTGGTGGTTTGAGCGTTCCCATTTTATCCACAGATTTTACTCCACATTGTTCATTTTTTATATGTATAATTTTTAAGCAGTTACGAGACACAATGGTGGAACTTTGAACTGCTGCTGCTGCCCAAGTTACTCAGTAAGTTGTTGCTAGGTAACCAAAGAATGAGTGAGTTGCTAGGTAACCAAAGAATGAGTGAGTTAGTTGATGCCACCAACCTAGCTTAGCTGGCTATGAGAGGTTGAGCAGCTAAAGTCTTTCCTCCGCCTACATCTCCCACAATGCCAGAAGTACCATCTATTGATATTGATTATGTGTCTATCGGGATATTGATTTATTGCCAGCCCTTACTATTTATTTATCTATCTACACATTTTCTGTCCATCCAACTTTACATCCACCCTCCTCCTTCCTGTCTGTTTTTCCAAGGTCAATATTTCAACCCACATCACTGTAGAAAACAATAATAGTAAATTATTGTTATCAAGCCATATCAGCGAAACTAATCTCCAGCAGTCACTGGGCAAGAGGCAGGGAAAACAGAGACAGTCCATCATAAAGATGTACAGGACAAACATGAACACACAATTTAGTCTACAGAAACTAATTAGTACCAGTTGTGTTTTGGAAAAGCAAACACAGAACATGTAAACTACATGCAGAAAGACACTGGATGGCACCTTCATGTTGCAAAGGCAAGAAATTGCGGAGAAATTCGACTCTGGGGAACATAACTGTCACAGTAAGCATTAAATCAATTAATCGCATTTGCAAGATTTATTGTCTCCTCTTTTCTACCTCTCTTTCTACCAAAAACTGAATGACAAAAGTCATCAGTCTGGTGTTTTGGTCTCAACTAGCCCATTTTTTGAAGGACAATTTTGTTTACAGACTTCTTAATTCATTTTATTTATTTCTGTTGCTTTATTTATTTTGGATATTTAAACTGTCTTCCAGTTTCAGTATTAAATGTTGATTATAATTTAAACTTTACTGATCTTTGAGAATCTGTTCTTGCATTATTATTATTATTATTATTATTATTATTATTATTATATTATTACCATAATATTACTTGAAAATGATCTCAAAACATTATCGTTTATCGCAGCAATTTCATGGGACAATTTATCTTCCAGCAAAATTTATCGTCAAAATTTGACCCCTAAATAATGAAATTTACCTCTAATTACAAATGTACTTAACTTAGTTAATTTCTTGATTACATTTTTCTTTGCAGGGCGTTTAAGTTCAAGTTCAAGTTTAGTTTTCTTAACATCGGGACCAAAGTGTGTGCTCACCTGTAGAATGGTCTCCAGGTGAACCGGGTCCAGCACGCTGCCCCTTCGGGCGGTGACGATCACGCGCCCGTAGCGTCCAGGTGTCTGCAGGTCGGAGTAGAGCGCGTGCTTGGATCGGTTCACGGGGAACAGGCTCTCCACCAGGTTGCCCTCGATCTTGGCCAGGCTGTGCTTGGGCGCCAGCAGGCTCTCCACGTCCCCCTCCACGCGGTAGCGGCTGAAGCTGGCCCCCAGCAGGATGGCCAGCAGCACGGGCGCCGAGGCGAAGAACACCGCGTGACCGGCCACGAACCGGCCCAGTGCGTGGAATGACGTCCTCAGCCCCGCGTGCAACACCTGGCGCAGCATCCTACCGGCGCGCGGCCGCTGCTCGAGCCTCTCCCACCGACCGGAAAGCCCCGGAGCGCCGCCGAGCATCAGGGGCCGCCGGACGCATCGGTGGGGAAGAGGAGAAGGCGCCTGGCGTGGGGAGATCTTCCCCCGGAGCAGGAGGTCAGCAGCCGGGGGAGAATCCCAACCTGCTGCGGTCCCCGCGGCGCCGCTGCTCGCTCTTTTCGCGGAGTTTTCTCATCCGCTGCGGTTACGAAGCAAAACTGATGCCTTCTGCAGGCTGCGTGCGCAACAGAAAAATCTCAGCAACTCCTCATGATCCTAGAAAACTCACCAAACAATCACTTTGCACGCAGTTGCGGGGACCAGCCTTGCAGATAAGACGCTCCAGCTCCGCCCTGCAACATCAAGTCACCACGCAGCCTGAAGGGTGGTCCAGCTGGGTGAATGTGCGGGTCGGTGAATGATGCGGTGCACGCAATGGAAAGGACGCCGGCTGCATGCAACCCAGATCAGCCCGATCTGGTTTCCCTCTGCAGCGTGCCTTCCTCCTTGTCTTTTATTTCCCCTTCATCGTGGCATCTCCAGCCCACCCACCCAGCCAGACACCGCTAATTAACGCCCTTTAAACCAGAAATCCGATCTTGATCGGGCTCCTTTGCTGCTCCGCCTCCTGCTTTTCACTCACTCTCTCTGATGCGGAGACACCAATAAAACTGTTGTGTGTCGGATCTCTTAGCAGATCAGGAGAAATCTAACAAGTCAGTTCAAACATGGTTTTGGAAAAACACTAATTTATTCACCATCCTATTCTCACCTGGCACAACTTTCTATATTGTGTTGCCTGTTGCTACGGAAACCATACAAATTACAGTCTTTTGTCTGTACAACATGTCGTTTCTATGGAAACGGTGATGCCACCCATCCCCCCTCCTAAACTAAAGTCAAAACACACACACACACACACACACCTGCTGACTCCCAATCTGCTTATAGCGTGGAGGTGTTTAATAAAAAGAGAAGAAGAGATGTGGAGTTCACACTCATCTCTGATCGTTCACCTGTGGAGCTCATTGGACACTGATGTGTCATTATACACACAATCCTGGTGAAGAAAGTCGATTTGTAGGGGAAAAAATACCCAAAGTCCAGGCTTTCCTCTCCTATCAAGGCCCAAATGAATCAAAAATAATTTATTAATTGTCTAATCTTATTTTAAAAAGTCTTGAGTTTATAAAACTCAATTTATTTTCAATTTGCCAAAGAGGGCAATTCGAAGTTAGAGCGGCCCCTGTGGTGGCTACGTGACATTGCGTTTATATCGACATGCTCCTAGCTCAGATTGTAACAATATGATTACTTTATTCTTACACTAGTACTATGTTTTTTTTTTTTTTTTTTGTTGAATTGTATGTTTCTACCATGTGAAACACTTTGAACTACCTTGTTGCTGAAATGACAAAACTTTTACACAAGAACATCACTTCAGAAATATCCATCTTCTTTAATTATGAGCCACAGCTAAAAACAGACAGGACCAACATGAAGCGACAATAATTATCTCCAAAAACTTAAGTAAAAACATAAGAGTACAATACGAACATGTCCTAATCTGTTATTCAATTAAGTCTCAATTAGCCCCTTAATCCCCGTAACCAGTCCATGGAGGACGGAGCGGTGAAGGAATGACTGATTTATGCCTCCCGGGGGAGGAAGGAAGAGCAGGATCTGAAAATGAAAGGCAGTGGAGATATAAGTGGCTCGGGGGCAATCTGTGATAACAAAGGTTCTAATTAGTGTCGCTAAATGATTCATAGAAATCAGAGCGAGAGCAAGGCGAAGGAAAGAGACTTCAGAAATAACACTTTTACCTCCACCTAGGAGGGAATCCTCTTGGGTTGGACACATAAACGGACAGATGGATAGCAAAAAAAACTGTCACTTTTTGGCATCCAAGAACATTTTGATGGATGTTTTGGATGGTAATGACCTCTTCTGTCCATTACCAAAGAGCGCTACATGGATAAAAGCAAAGATCACGAGGTTTGTCTTCAACTTCCCCAAACCCTCGTCCTCTTCCTCCCATCCCCCCATCCATCTGTTTTGGTACAGGTCATCCATTAATAAAGAGGCCGTCCTTTCATTTTCTATTTCCCTCCTTCTGTATTATTTATCCACCCATCCATCACCAGCCATGGTGGGCAGCCGTGGCTCGGATGTCGTCGTTCCACCTTCCTCTTGTAAATGAGAACAATTTTACTGAGAAATGAAAACCTCGACTCAGCCATAAAAGTGAAATATGACCCACGTTACTTTATGACGGATTATGTTTAAGAGTTTCAAACTGCCAAAGTAACAGGTTTTTTATGCTTATTCGTCGAATCTGGGAACGGCTGCTGACTCAATTCACATTGAGATTAAAATGGACGCTCTAAATGTCAGATTATTTTTTTAGAAAACAGAATAAAAATGCAACTTGCTAAACATCCACTAGATCAGGGTGTCAAACTCATTTTTGTTTTGGGCCAAATTAAGTTCATAAAAGCTCTTAAAGGGCCAGTTGTGCCAGAATGTATTGATAAAACCTGATCACAAACTGTTAAAATATCAATGAATCCTTAAAATTAAATAATGTTATTGAACACCCTTTCAGTCCCTTAAGGATTTTGTAATACTTCTTGTGATTTTTTTGCAATAAAAATCAAAGTGTTTGCGGTACTAATTTAGAAATATGTGCGCTTATTTATGACGGTTAAGGCGACTTTTTATTACTTACTGTATAGATTATGAACTATAATCCGACATCAATTAAGGCTGACGGAGATGTTTTGGACAATTTTTTGAGAAAAATCTGCAATAAACTCCCAATTATAAGCGCAGAACGTATTTTTATAAGTGAAATAATCAGCCAGTGGAAGTTGTAGTTTTACATCAGTAGTATCAATCATTTAATATTTAGACGTTACATCAAAATGTAAAGTCAAGAAGATTTTTTGGTATTCTTAGGACTTAAATGACAATAATTCAAGTAAGAAACAAAAAATAATAAAATCAGGCAAAAGAAAATGTTTCCAGATTAATTTCTTTCAATAAAATGATAAGAAACTTTGAACAAAAACTGCAAACTGTGTGTGTCTGGTGAATTTGTGGTAAAACATGTTTGTTTTTCATTCAGCGGATAGAAAACCCAGAAATTTTACTCAAGGAAGAATAGAAATACTTTGTAATAAAGTTACTCAAGTAAAAGTAAAAATTACAGTGCAGTAAAATTACTTCTTAAAGGACATTTAAAAAAAATTGTCTTGTCTTGCGCTCACTCAGATATTTGTACTAGAAACTATGAAAAATAGGCTACTTGGTAAGATTTTGTGTTTTTGTAGTGGATTAAAAGCAGAATAGCAATACAATGATCAATGCATTATTTGTGATTTTAAGATTAGAGTTCCTAATCTTCCAATAAATTGAAAAACATGGAGGCAGAAAAATGTTGTGACATGTTTTCCATTTGTTTTAAATTTCAGGGATCTCCTCCGATCATTTCCAGTTAGAGAATCTTCTTGGAGGTCAGCAGTGTTCGTTTCTACATCCCAAATGTCATTTATGCATTAGCCAGAAAGGCCAGGCGGGCTGCAGCGAGTGGGAGTGATGGTGAAGGGAAGCGAAATACTGTAAAGTCATCTTCTAAGCCTCTCAGAGACTGAAAGATTTGATTACCGTAACGGGCCAGAAACAGAGAGACGGATGCAGACGGATGCAGATTTGAAAAGAGCATCTCCCCGCCCGGCTCTCCCGGAGAAGGAAGTGGAAGGAGATAAAACCCGCGGCGGCCGATGAGAAATGCAGGGAGAGGCCCGATGACATCAGCAGCGCCGGAGGGAAACCTTCACAGCAGAGAGGTCAGCGAGCCATGTCCGAGGAAAGCCTCTGAAAGCTCGATTAAAACGCCTCAGGGAGCGTAAATATTTTAAACTAAAACAATAATATTCATTTTAAATATGGATGAACATAGAAATCAACTGCTCTGCTTTTAAAACAATTAATTCCCAAACTTGGGTGTTATTTAGAGCCCGTCTTCCACCCTCAGCGCTGCGGGGTTTTAATGAGGAAATGACTCAAATGGCAACGGAGCTCTTTACTGAAGCCGTCAGTTTTACAGCAGCCACTAAAGTGGATTTACCGCAATCTGGTGACGTGCAAAGTACAAAGTAACGACTCGGGTCCCGTTTAAAAATTCTGCAGTCAGTATCGAGCTTAATAAAAGCCAGAGTATACGTTTCATTGTGATATTCAGAAAGTCTCTGGGAATAGACAGAAAAGATGCGATCAAATCTACAGAGTTGTTTTCTTAACTCCAGCCTGGCCAATTCTTTTATATTTTGTTCCTCTTACGATCTCTCTTTAAATGTCATAGTTTCTGATTCGCTTTTCTCTCCTTTAATTTTGTTTTGTTTTTTTATCTCCACATCATGGTGAGAGCTGGAGGATGAACAAAATGACTAAATGAGCCTAGTAGTTTTCAATTATCATGCATTTAAAACACGTTCACTTTTCCTTTCTTATTTGTGGCTTTTTTCAGATTTTTCTGAGGATCAAGACTAATAAATATTTTAATAAAATTTATGGATTTTTTTTCTTAATTCACTGAAACCCGTAGTTGCAGATTTTCCTGTGAAATCTGACTAAATTATTCACAGAAAATGCAAGTTTTTATTTTGTGGAACATGATTCCAAATAATTCACCAAAAATATGCAGAAAATTCAAGTTTTTTTCTGTGGCACATTTCTCCACATTATTCACAGAAAATTAATCTATTCATGTATTTTTCTGTGAAATGGGACTAAATTATTTGCGGAAAATTTGAGTGTTTTTGTATGGAACATAACTCCAAAATATGGAAAATTAACCTATTTATAGATTATTCTGTGAGATAGACTAAAATATACACAAAAATTTGCATATTTAAATTTGTTTCATGGAATGTGCCCTGGAAAGCTGAAATGCCTAGCTGTAATATTACCTGATAGACTATTGGCTGGCATTTTCTCAATACAGCCAATCCAGGAGCGCCATTTATTTTCCTAGGCTCTGATTGGCTGAATTCCCACTAAGGCAGACCATGGATGTTAGATGTTTTATGGTAGCACTAAGAAGCTCCCCAGTGCATATTGAAGTATATTTAGTGATGTAACTATTAAAATAATTTTTGTGGAGCTTAGCAATTTACAAGTATTAGGCGTTTTTGGTCGCTAACCTCAATCCAGAAACCAGGAGGTTCACTTTATATTGAAGTTTCTGGTTGTCATGTGATTAAAATGTTTTTTGTAGGGATCAGATTATCCATTAGATTTACCCATTATGTGTTATTTATAGGTTATTGTCATTAACTTGTAATTTAAAAATCTAAAAAAACAAGATAATAGATGTAAAAACTTGTCTTATATAGGAGGTTAGTAGATAGAAAAATGTGAGCAACAGTTTCATCAGCAATCAGTACTGCCAGTGTTGGAAAATGGCTGCCACGGTTATCCGTATCATCTCCACCTCCGAACTCCCCATCGAGACGACAACAAACCGGCGGCTGGACTGTTTTTCTTAATTGGGTCTGAACATACGAGCCGGCCACAGATATAGGCCATTACTGTAACTCCCCTGCTGGGTACTGTGGGCAAAACTGAGACCCACAAACACTGGGCATCAGGTTAAACACCGGGTTGCCATGGGAACCGCTGGTATATGAATGAAGATGTAATGTGTGGCATAATAGCTAATCCACAGGGTGGACAAAAAAATAATAAATCAATCCATAAACAAGCTCTTGTTGGCCATCCATCAGCTTCGTCTGCACTCTATCACTTTCATCCCAGACTAAATTTTTATAGCAAACGAACATCATGGTCTCCCACGGTTTTATTTTAACCAGAAACAAGAAAAAGGAGGAAATAAAAAAGGAACATGAACACGTTACATGAACTTACATTGTAGAAACATTTTCACAGTAAGTTTCAGAAACATAAAAAAAAAAACAGCAGATGATAACCATAATGATAAATATATTAGAGCTTTCCATAATAAAACTGATTGCACTGTACAGTAAAACTTTGAATGTTTTGGTTTCCTTTCAGAACAACAAAGTGAGTAAAAAAATTTAAACAGTTTCCGTCTAAAATATATAAGTGTACCAATTAAAATAGTTTGTAACGGACATAAAATTAGATGTTTTGAGGTTTTCAACTGAGGATGTTCAAATCAGGGTTTATTATGGCCATTGTAAATAGTAAAAAGGAGTACATTTCTGCATAAAGCTAAAATTTTGAGATTAATCTCAGAAATTTTCTAGAAAATTTGGAGATTGACCTCAAAAGCCCAAACATTTGCAAGAAAAAAACATCACAAGCAAAAAAATTGGAAATTTCTGAGCTTGAAAAATCAAAACTCTGAAAGTCAAAAAGATGTATTTATTTATATTTTTTTCTGCGATTAATCTAACATTTTTTTTTACTTTTGGAGCTCCAAAGTATGCAAGTTTATTTTTAGAAATTTAAAGATTTACCTCAAATTTTCTGAGGTCTTTGGTAAAAATTAGCTCTTCTTTTCGATCTACAATGGCCCTAATACACTGTCATAATTTGTGATGAATAAAACATCCCAGTCTATTATTTCATAACCTTTTCTAAAGATCGTTTTAAAGTCTTCTCAGTTGGTTTTTCATTTAAAAAAAAGAAAATAAGATTTGAATTCTTGTTAAAATCGTTTTCAGTGGGTGTGTCCTAGCTTCAGATTTATTCCCGCCTTTACCTCAGTGTATATCGTGTCGCCTAGCAACCATGGAACCTAGCAACATGGAGCCTAGCAACATGGAGCCTAGCAACCATGGAATTGCCAAACACAAACTAATAAAAAATGGAGTTTGAAATCTTGCTGAGTTTATTACTTTCAATCATTTTTAATCAATGTAAGTTTGAAATTTAATCAGGTTGGTGTAAAAACTTTTTGCCAAAACTGTAGTCGTGGGTCCACTGTGTTTGATTTTTCTTACTGGTAAAAATCATATTCCTCCATTTAATCACCTCGATTTGTGATAGAAACCAGAAATGATGTCTCGAATTGCATCTGTTACGGAATTTATTTCCAAATCGAAAAACGTTTCATCAAATAACACCAAAAAGTACTAAAATATTTCAAATATCATTTTGAGAGTTATTGAGCAACTTTAGAGGTGCTGATAACTCAGCTTATCACCTTTCCTTGTCTTGTTTAAAATTCCCCCTTAAATTCTGTGTTCACTTTTCGTGCCTGTAGTTTTGTTTAATTAACTTACATCAAAACTGCACCGTAAACCTGGATGCCAGACATAAGACTGAGGGCGACACCACAAAGCGCAGAAACTATATTAAGACCTAAAACTTTGTCATTTTTGGCCCTCCACAGTAAAACACAACAACTTGTATTTCTGCTTTTTTAACAGTGTTAAGTTTTAAAAATATTCCAGCAAGTATTTTATTGTTTCAGTGTTGAGTTTTCACATAAAGAAAAATAAAATATTTAGGCTCAAACATGAACTGATTTTGGTTTACAGTGTTTATGATCTTATAACATAAGCCTCTCCCTCCAGTTGTGACTGGAATGTGTTTTTAATTAATATAAAAGTTAAAGACATTGTATATTTACACTAGAGTAGTTGATCAATATTAATAAACTTTAAGTATAATCACTAAATGGTGGTCGCTTAAAGACAAATTCATTGAGGATTTTTGTAATAAAACAGAAAAAAAGATATTCCAACCTGAACGTGTATGAAAAATGGATGCTTTTTTCGAGCCAAACTAAGAAAAACAAAATAAAATTATGAGAATAAAGTCATAAGAATACAAGAATAAACTTGTACCAGAATAAGGTCATTATATTCCTGAATGAAATTGCAGTAATACGAGAATTAGATCATAATATCACGAGAACAAAGTTGAAATAATACGACAGTAAAGTTGTAGTAATAGTGCAACCTAAAAATGGCTGCACTACTGAAATGTTTCCATTTATACAAAAACTACAACGTGCGATTACGGCTACACTAAGAAAATAAAAAAAATTACGAGAATAAAGTCAATAAATTACGAGAATTTATTTTTTTCACGGAATACTACAACTTTACTGTCGTATTATTTCAACTTTGTTCTCGTGATATTATGATCTAATTCTCGTATTACTGCGATTTCATTCAGGAATATAATGACCTTATTCTGGTACAAGTTTATTCTTGTATTCTTATGACTTTATTCTCATAATTTTATTTTGTTTTTCTTAGTTTGGCTCGAAAAAAGCATCCATTTTTCATACACGTTCAGTTTCTTCACTCGACTCACTTTTTCGTTGTTACCTCTGTGTAAAACATTTTGGCCACCTTGTCAGATATTAACACCGTTTTCTAGCTGACGGCTCTGTCCTGGTCCAGGGCTTGAGAATGAGGTCAAAGGTCACCACACGCGGCAGGACTGCGCTCCTCGGTTCATTACCGACGACTGAGGACAGCTGAATGCTTTCCGAAATTCTTCGTAGTTGCTCATTGCGCCGATGACTCTGGATGATATGAATGTAAAAATGAAATTTACAGTATTTACAGCAACTTTAGTGACCCTATAGTAACTTCATAGTATTTATAGCAACTTTATAGTGACTTTCTAGCATTCAGTAACTTTAAAGCATTCATAGTGAATTTATAGCATTCATAG
>NW_015113569.1:40773-42075 GCF_001443285.1 Poecilia latipinna
AGTGACTTTCTAGCATTCAGTAACTTTAAAGCATTCATAGTGAATTTATAGCATTCATAGACTTTATTGTGACTATAGCATTCATAGTGAATTTATAGCATTCATAGTGATTTTATAGCATTTGTAGCGAATTTATAGCATTTGTAACAAATTTATAGCATTCATAGCAACTTTATAGTATTCATAGTCAATTTATAGCATTCATAGACTTTATTGTGACTATAGCATTCATAGTGACTTCATAGCATTCACAGTGAATTTATAGCATTCGTAACAAATTTATAGCATTCATAGTGACTTTATAGTAACGTTATAGCATTCGTAACAAATTTATAGCATTCATAGTGACTTTATAGTAACGTTATAGCATTCATAGTGACTGTATCTTTCACAGTGACATTATACCATTCATAGTGACTTTGAAGTGACTTTATACAGCATTCATAGTGACTTATAGCGAGTTATTTCCGTCTGCATGTTTTCTACTCTCACCTGTATTTGGGAGGACTGTGAGCTCCACTCTGGATCTGCTCTCTGGCTGCTTCTGGTCTGTATGAGTTACATCTAACCTGCAGGATGAAAGAATACTGAATAAGACTTTCACTTAACTGTAGAATTACAATACATTACAACAAGTATTTACAAATCTGCCTTCACATTTACATCAGGGTCTCTGCAGGTTACATAAACTCAAATTTAAGACTTTTTATGACCGTCATGAATGAATTTTAAGACCACATATGTCATATACATAATGCATGTAGCACAGTATGGGCTAGCAGAAGAAGTGAACCAGCAGCAAAGATGAATGTCCTCCAGTCAATTAGGTAGATTTGTGCAAAAACGCGACAAGCTGGCTGGCTGGTTAGCAGTAGCCTCAACCATCAAGTCAAAGAATGTAATAAAAATTGACAATAGATGGAAACTTATTACATCTTTATTTAGGTAACTGTATGACTATGACTGCATAGCAGAGCAAAAACAAATACAAACATTGCTCTTGAAAAACACTCCAATTTGTAAAACGCTTCTTTAGAAAAAAAATAATTGTGATTTGTATCATAAATCTGCACATAGTAACTGCATTTTTAAATTTATTGGTATTTATTTATGCTTTGATTGAACAAAATGCCTTTAATCCTTACAAAAAGGACAGTTTTGTTTTCTTCAAGCATCATTAATTGGAATTTATTGCGACAATAAATTAAAATTCTTGTAAGAAATGTATTATGGTAAATAGAAAACACCCACCCTAAAATGTCATCAATGCAATTTTCCGTTTCATTATTGTAATGTCATATT
>NW_015113569.1:45108-58925 GCF_001443285.1 Poecilia latipinna
CCTTACAAAAAGGACAGTTTTGTTTTCTTCAAGCATCATTAATTGGAATTTATTGCGACAATAAATTAAAATTCTTGTAAGAAATGTATTATGGTAAATAGAAAACACCCACCCTAAAATGTCATCAATGCAATTTTCCGTTTCATTATTGTAATGTCATATTTTGTTCTCATTTTGTTCCCTGTTAAAAGATGTTTAACTGAAGTCCTACGGGGTTTAGAGTCCCAGTTGAAGTTGTTTCAACTAAAAACCTAGAGGTTGGAGTCCTTGTCAAACGGTGTTTTTGACTAAAGTCCCAGAGGGTTAGAGCCCCAGTTAAACGACATTTCACTGAAGTCCTCAAAGGGGTGCGGGTTTTAATGTTTTTATCTTTTTTAATCTTTTTCAAAATGTCATTCTCTTTCTCATTGTTTCGGTGATTTTAATGTTTTTATCTTTAAAAAAACAGTCAGAGAGGTTAGAGTCCTTGTCAAACGGTGTTTTGACTAAAGTCAAAAGGGTTGGAGTCCCAGTTGAAGGCGTCTCAACTAAAGTTCTACAGCTTTTTATTTCTCTTTCTCACTGTTAATGTTTTAATTATGTTTTTTAAATCTCTCTCACATGCTGTTTTTATTTTAATTATGTAAAGCACTTAGAAATGCCTTGCTGCTGAAATGTGCTATACAAATAAAATTTGATTGATTGATTAATTATTTAGAAATAATGTTACTCCTTCAGCTTATATAAGGTTGTATTTCTATAAAAAAACAGGATTGATACTAACAGATTATAAATGATCAAATAAATTAAGTATGTGTGTGTGTGTGTGGTTACATGTGCGTAGCTCAAGAAAAACAGCTGATTGTTGTTCAGTTCCAGTCCTGGCAGCAGAGGCTCCTCCGCGCCGCCTCTGTTCTTGTCCACCCACCGCCTGTAGGCCTACGCTCACACAGAAAAAGAAACATCCACTCACCCACTGCCGAATTACGTTCGGCTCATTTCAGGCAGTCCTGATTAATCACAGCAGTGATTATTTTTGCACACAATAAGCTCAAAATGTCTAGACTTCAAGAAATACAAGTGTTACCCTGAATGCTTCTCTGATTCCCCCATTGTCTGCTATGTTTTCTGCTAAGGTCCTCTTACCACGCACCTAAAAACCAGAATGGAGTCACACTTATTTGCATATTGACTTTGAACGGTTTTATATGGAAGCTCAGCTGTTTTCTTACATTTAGACCTGCTTCTTCCCAGTAGTAATCATTATACTGATCAATCATACACTGGGTCTTCTCGGTGAAGGCCGCCACAGATGTCTCACTCCACCACTGGTCCAGATTACCATTTTTGTCGTATTTGCGGCCTTTTTAACATAAAAACACACACACACTAAAACAAATGTGTTAGAAATTGTTTCAGTTCAAAGTGTTTTTGCCCCATTAGCTTTTACCGTTGTTATCGAAGCCGTGAGTTAGCTCGTGTCCCACTATCACCCCGATGGCACCGTAACTTAATGACCTGGAAAACACACAGATAAAATGAGGTTACAAACAAAGTAAAAAAATTACGTGAAGTATCAGGGGGAAAAAAAATCACATTTAGACAAAAGCAGAAGTTGTAAGACATAAAAATATTGATATGATTTGTTTTTAGCCACCAAGCTAACATTTACACTAAGTAAAACAAGCCAATATGTGAAAACATTTTAATAACTGTCAACTAGTTCAGTATACGTATAAAATGGAGACCAATCTGTTAAAATAAAGATTAAAAATACAGAGAAGATTTCAGCACAGCAGCATAGCATGTTTTTAGCTAGCCATGCTGCTAGCCCTCCACAAATATTAGCATCTATGATAAAAATATCTAAACAATCTTTTATTCTTTAATGTGCAACTAAATATATAGGTATTATATGAAGCCAGAATTTTATATTAACCCCACTAAAACAGAAACTGTAGCTAAACGAACCTCCGGCTAAAATAAATAAAAGTGTTTCACTACTTGAACAGGCAGATGGTAGGGACGTTTTTCTTTTTCCCTGTCATTTCTGGCTCTTTGCAGCTGAAAGTATGAGACTCTGCATTCTGGACAGGTTAGGTTTTCTATGAGAAGCTCATGTCATGAAAATCCTGCAATTACTTCTGCCAAATAAAGCAAGAGGAGGCGACTCTGCTCTGCTAGCAGAGGATGTCGGATTTATTTAGCCTCACCTTGGATACTCCTTTCCCCAGAAGAAAGGCTTCTGAAGCTCTCCAGCAGGGAATCCTGCAAAAAAATACATAAAAGTGAATTTCACTCAACACTTTTGTTTTGGATTTTGTCCAGGTAGCCTCTATAAACGTTTAAAGTCAGAACATTTTCTCTTATGACAGAAATCTTTAAAACAGACAGAAAACCCCCCACAAAATATTACCTAGTATTTTTGTTTAGTTTCTACTGAAAATATATTATCACACTGGAAATAAGACAAAAGTCGAACTGACATGATAACTAATTTTTCTTAACGATAAATTGTCCCAGAAGTTATTGCGATAAACGATAATATTGTCATTTTGAGACCATTTTCAAATGATATGATGGTAATAATGGCATAATAATGCAACAATATAATCTCGAAGATCAATAAACTTAAAATTCTAATTAACATTTAGTACTGGAACTGAAAGACATTTTAAATATCCAAAATAAATCAAATTAATTATGAAGTCTCTGTAGACAAAATTATCCTTAAAACAGGAGTATTTGAGACCAAAGCACCAAACTGAAGACTTTAGTGATCCAGTTTCTGGTAGAAGAAGGAAAATCATATAAACGGAAATGACTGAATTAACGATTAATTGCTCATTTCGATAGGCTGACTTAGAAGTAACTTTTCTGCAAGATGTTGGAGATTGTTTTAAGTAAACAATTCCTTAATATTGATTAAAAAGCTCTACTAACAGATTATTTCACTTATAAGACATTTTTCCCATAAGTGAAATAATCTCCCAGTACTTTTTAATCAATATTAAGAAATTATCGACTTAAAACAATCTCCAGCATCTTCCTGAAAAGTTAAGCTTTGTCTTATTTCTAGCACACTAAGATATTTACACTAGAAGCTAAACCAAAAATACTTTGCAGTAATGTCCTCACTGCAAAAACACAAAGTCTTACAATCAGTCGACTGTTTATTTAACTTTGTCTGAAACCTTATTTGCAATTTGTCAGGCAAAAGAGCAAGAAGAGAGAAATATCTCCCTTAATGAGCATGTTTCTCCTGCCACATCACGTCTTACTGATTTGATTTGTGGACGAACTGTAGAAGGCGTTCACGGTGGTTGGGTTTGTAAACCATCTGAAAAGATAAAATATTTATATATTTACACACAACAAAGTGCGTCAGCTGGAATATAAAACGACGACAAACCGTTTGTGTTGGTAGCAGAGACTCACTCTGTGCGTGGGACGCTCCTTCGAAGCCAGGAGACGTCTGATTGGGCGATGAACTTCAGCGTCTGCATCACGTTGCCATAGTAATCCTTTTCATTGAACTCTAGCTGAAACGGACAAATGCAAAAACAGACTGAAAACATTTCACGAAGCAAACAAGATGGAAAATAACCGCTTCCTTTACTATTGAGAGCTTATTTATTATGGTTTTTTTCAGAAAAAAAGTAAAATAAATGTCAGGCGCCTCATGAAACCGAGTCCATAACTCAACCTAAGTTTCTGATGTGATTTGTAGTCATTTGTATCCTTGGGTTTTTTGAGTTCTGATGTCTAATTTGCAGTTTTGGGACCAAAAACAAGAACTCTGACCCATCCTCTCACTGAGTTTCGGGAGAGTGGTTATGTTGAGTGAATTATGGTAAACGATGTGGGAAGCATGGAGAAATTCAAAATAAAAGTTGCCCGAGAACAGAGCCTTGAAGAACTCCATTTGATTTCTGTTTGCTCTCACCCAAAAGTACAATTTACCAAATATTATTTAACCATTATCTTCCTCTCGTTTTTGTATTAAATGCACCTAAAGTGTCGTGAATGAATGTGAGCGATTCAAACCTGCTCTAAGTCTTCTGTGAGGTAGGTATCATTCAAAATAAACTCTGGATACCCGACCTTAGGCAGGACCGCGTGAGCCTGGAGAAAATAAAACACAAACCGTTAAATATGTTTGGATATGAAAAACTCTGATTAATTAACTGGGAGAAAAATGTTTTGATTTAAATGTGATTAAAACGTCTTAATGAGGCTTACTGAGGAAAATAAACCTCATTTACATTCATTTATCAATTTATTCATTGAAAATGAATAAATTTCACCAATGGAACTGAAAAATTAAGACAGTGTAGATGGCAAGAAAAGGAGTAAATTTCTGCAAACAATTTCAGGAACGTTGATGATTTTCTTTTTAATTTGTGAGTTTAAAAAGTTGAACATTTCCAAGAAAAAAACTCAGAAATTTTAAAATTGATATCAAAAATTTTCTAGCAAACAACTTAATTTTCTGTGTTTCAAAATTTGAACATTTTAATCTCAAAATTAGCATTTTTTTCTAGCAAATTTTAAAATTCAGATATCCAAGTTTTTTCTGAGGTTAATCTCATAATTTCTAAGTTTCTTTCTATAACATTTTCTACTTTTCAAACTCAAATGTCTTTGTTTTTTTCTATAAAATTTCTGAGATTAATCTCAAATTTTCATTTATTTTCTAGCGAATTTTCAACTTTTCAAACTCACAAATTTCCAAAATGTTTTTTATAGCAAATTTCTGACTTATTGATAGATTCATAAATTTCAAAGTTTCTTCTATAAAAATTGAGATTAATTTCATGATTTCTGAGTTTTTTAAAATAAAACTGTCAACTCAAATGTCCTTTTTTATTTAGAAAAGAGATTAACCTAAAAATTTCTCAATTTTAATTCTTTTTTTATCAATAATTGCTTTCACACAGTGGCAGAGAACATCCAAGGTTTTAACACTAAAGTTTGGGGTTTTAGAGTATAAATAACACAAAAGATCTATAAATGAAATGCTTCTGATTTTCAAGAAAAATGGTCGCAGTTTCACATATTCTGTTTTTCTCCAGTTCTTTCAGAAAAAATTAATTTAAATTCCAACTAGAAGTCTAAAGAAACCCAAAACGTTTGACCAAAGTCCCACATATTAAAATAAATCTGTATAAACCGTTTGAGTTTAATGTTTCTTACCTTTTCTATGGCTTTATTTTTTGTTTGTTGGTCCATCCAGTCGTTTTCCTTCTCTAGCATGTCGATGAAAGCCCACCGAATCCCCTCAATTAGCTCTTCCATCTGAGATTAACGTGAAAAAAAAGAAAAACAAATGCACAATGTGTCAGTAAAAGGCAGGAAAGCTCATCACTGCATCCTGAAATATGTCTGCAGAACGTAGGGAGTTGGAGAACCATGAGCTTCTTGTCCTCCTGGAAGTGTTTGTCGACAAAAAGCCGTCCGGTGGCGTAAACCAGGGAGTTCTCCACGTAGTTAACGCACTTATCCCAGCGGGGAGTCAGAGACGTAGTTCCTGTGGTGACCTGAAGGGGGAGCAAGAGTCAGAGTTTGATTAGAGTTACCTTATTTAGAAAGTAGAGTCAGAATGTAGCAGCTCAGATTTAGGATCTTAAAGACACGACGGATCTTACATTTTAATTCAAGGAAAAACATACAAACTTTTCAAGCGTCTGCAGATTTACATGTGAAAGTTTTTGGGTTAGCTCTGATTAAATTATTAATAAACAATATGAGTTACAATAAGTCTTTTTAGATTGAAGAATTCATGTGTTGAAAGGGTCTAGTCAAAGTCCAAATCTAAATGAGAACCTGTGAAACTTGAGAAACTTAAGAGTTAAGACTTAAATCTTGACTCTTTGTTCAATCTGACTGGGTTTGAGGATTTTTTTGGGAAAAAACTGGAACAAATTTCACTTTTCAGATTGTTTTACTGGCAGACAAAACCAAAAAACCTTCAACTGAAAAAGTGCAGTAAAATATTTTCCTTTTTTTTCTTTACAAAGTATTAATTCTGTAAAAATATTTTCTGAGTTTTATTTGTAGAATATCTTAAAAACTATATATTCACTTCCTTCTACTTTAAAATTATAAACTGTTTTCTCTTTATTTCAAACAAAACCTTTAATCCATTTCATTTGGGTTGTATGTGATAGACAAAATATTCAATTTACTGAATATTTTGTAAATTGATGAGGTACTGCAGCAGATTAACTCACTAAGTAAAGTTGCAGTTTATGCATTTTTTATTTCTTTCTTTATTGCTGGAGAAAAACACACTGCAGCTTTTCAGGATTAAGCTTGTTTTAAAAGTTTGTAAATATCTGAAGCAAATCAACCTAAACCTTTGAAATGTGACAATAAAACAATATTTTTTAACGTTTGTACATAAAACGTTTTAGTTTAAATGAAAATTTTGTGGTGGAATTTTATGAACATGTAACCAGGCAAACAGAGCCACCTGTTGGTGGATCCTGGTACTGCATTGTGTCAGACATGATGGAAAATCAGGCAAATTAGAGCTTTAATAAACAAGAAATCCAGATCTAGTGTTTTGTTTTCTGTAAAAATGAAGCATTTTATAACATTTGAAAACAAATGTGGTTCTGATATAATTGAAAGGCTGTTGCTAACAGGTCTGTTAATCAGAAAAACATCTAAAACATGAAAAATGGCAGCTTTCAAGGTCTGGAACTGACAGCACCTGCACTGATCCACATTATAGTTGGGTATTTTTATCACTACAAGACATTTATCTGCAAAATAAAAATGCTTTATAATGTTTATTTTCCAACTAACCTACTGAAGTAAATTCAGAGATGTGCTGAGAGTACAAACCCGAGCGAAGTCCAGGTATCTGTAGAGGAAACGGCGACTCAGAGTGGTGATCTTAGAAAACACCGTCCTCCACTGGATGTAGTTAGCTACCGTCCTAAAGAGATAGAAAGACAAATATTAAATATTTACAAGAGAATGGTCTTGTGGTCACCGGTCAAAGAAAATAAATATGTCAGAGTGAATCCACAATTTTTATGGAAATTATTGTCTTTGAACCTAAAGAGGAACAATTTATGCTGGATGATCTGTAAGCTAACTGTTGGAATAACCTGGTAAAGACAATGGCAAGTCTTCATGTTTCTCAGGTGTTGGTACCTGGAGTCTGTGCTGTTGATGAGCTTCATGAGGTCCTTAAAATACTTGGGGGTTCTGACGATGACGGGCTCAGAGGAGGAAATGGAAAGGCTTGGATTATCTTTAGATTCCACCACAGCTTTCACAAAACCAAGCCAATCAAACTGGAAACACAGCAAACATGTTGAAACTTAATATTTATTCTACACATTTTTATAGCACTGGAAAATGTTAAGAATGGTTGTGTTATGTTTGTTCTCCTACAGAAACCATATTAAAACAAAAAATATATTTCCCACCCCATCTTTTTCCATTTTTAGACATTTATTAGCTGACCTAACACTGCGGCGGTTAATTAGCTTCTGCAGCTACTAGCTAACCTAACACTGCCGCGGTTGATTAGCTTCTGCTGCTACTAGCTAACCTAACACTGCAGCGGTTGATTAGCTTCTGCAGCTACTAGCTAACCTAACACTGCGGTGGTTGATAAGCTAATTTAAACCCGTGTTTTATTGATATCTCAGAGTTGATGTTCAGGTTGCCCTTTTTATGTTTTAGCAAAGGTGGAGCAATTCATGTAAAACCACAGAAGTAAATAGATAAAAATTTATCCAATCAGACAAACCTAACTTTTTATTTATCTCTCTTTTTTAAAAAGAGAGGCTTTAATTATTTAAATTAAACTATTTACGTATTAGGGACTAGAAATTCTGAAAATTAATGCATACTTTTTTGGGAATTGCACAAACTGACGTTTGAAATGTGGCTGGCGAAAAAAACACTTAGGGGAAAAATGTTGACACATAACATTTTTATGGGAATTTGTGAAAGAACGTTGTTTGTGTTGCTTTGCAGCAAAATGACAGGATCCCAGACAGTTAATGGTTCTGCAGGTGGATTTCCCAGTGACTGTACCTGTGGCATGGAGCGCTGCAACCGAGACAGCGTGTATTTGTTGTACATGTTCTCACTGGTGCGATTTTCATAGGGAATCAGGATCTGCACGTACAATAAGAAGCATTTTTATGCAAAAATATGAGGACAAAACATTTTTTTATGAAACTGCTGGACCCGGTGCGTAATTAACAGTTTTTACTGAACTCTTAGATCTCAGATTTATTCAACTGATTTGTATTTTGATTTTACATGAGCAATTTTGGTCTCAAAGTCGAGAGCCTTTTCCATCTGGGTCTGCGCCGCTTGCTTTGGGGCGCCCAGCATGACGGCTGCGTCCACCATCAGACTCAGCAACGCAGCACGATTCTGGAGAGAAAAAGACAAAATATATGAGGAAAAACTTGTAATTTTGTGGCAAACAAAACATCTTTTCTGCACGTCACAGGAATGGTTGAAACAATGTAATCTGTTCTAGTTGATGGTGAGCTAAAGTTGATTCAGAAACTCACCCCGAGAGCAGAGGAAGTGTTTGTAGTGTAATCCTCTCTAGAAGAAAGAGATAAGGACGCCTGATCGAGCTGCAGGAACAGAAAAACAACAAGTCTGCTGCTGTGTCTTTCAGAGTTTCTCTGTTCGTCTATTTCCTCAGCTAAAGCATCAAAAACTGATCAGACTCGCCTGCATCTAATTCTCAAAGCAAATAGCATCAAACCTAGGTTTATTGGACATAATGGTTGTCTTTAAAAGAAAGCAAAAACTAACCAAAAAGGTTAGTTCATAAGGGTAAAAACTCAAATACACTGTAAAAAAATGTTTTATACAGTATTTTATCTCATATTTTACATCAATTAAACCACAAGTCTTTTTTTAGAGTCTAAAAAACTGGACACTTAAACCGACTTTAACACCAGTGATGGCTGACTGTCGTACCTTGATGATGTAGTAGGAGGAGTTTTTGTCGTCAGGGGAGACGTAGAGGCGGATCAGGACGCTCTTGCTGTGCTGGTTCCTCATCTCCGCCAGCGTCTTCAGGAGACTCCACTGACTCTGAGACCACTGGTACTCCCGGCCGAGTCCGTCCCCCAACACCGGCCATCGAAACTCGGGCTGTCGGAGCATTTTCAGCATCGGTCTGGCGTCCAGCTCCTCCAGTATGCCTTTTAAAGAAAAAACAACAAATTGTGCCGCTATCAGTTTGTAAAGAAGTAAAAAGAACATTTCTAATATTTTGGGGCAAGAAGGAAGTTTGGTCATAAGTGGCATCTGTTGCGAAAACGATTATTCACCAAAAGCAACAGAAGGTTCCTCTAACACTCAACGATCACAGAGACTTTGTGGAAAATGTCCTATAAACATGGTGACGTTTTATTCTCCAGGACCAGAACAACTTGCTGTATTCACAGAAAATTAGGAAAAGTAACAGTGATGCAAGAAAAACCAGCAAGTTCACAAAACAAAGGTGGAGTGGCCTAGTTAAAGTCTGGATTTAAAGCAAATGATGTAACGACTTACTTTCATTCATGCAGGAGCGGTACAGGATCTTGGCTTTGGTCACGGCCTGCAGCTCTTTTGCATCTGAAGGAGATTCTAACAACTCTGGAGGATAAAAACAATCAGCATCACTAAACAGTTCATGTGTCCAAAATATAACAAAAAAAGAAATTAAATATATACAAGGCTTTATTTTAATTTGTGATTAGAAATTTCTTTATGAATAAACTGATCAAGACATCTCTCTGTGTTTCACTCAGGGTTCTGTTCAAGTTTAGCATCTTTTCAAATAATTTTGGTTCCGTCTAGATTTCATGTGCAAAGTTCTGCTGAGTCTGATTAGGTCAGCGCCAGAGAAAAATCAAAGCTGATTGGGCCATTCAGGAAGGCAGCAGCAGGCCGACTGAACGCCTGATTAAAAATAAAATAAAATAAAAAATAGCCTTAAAACATGCAGCAACTACAAATTATACGACTGCTTTTCATTGGAAGAAGGAAACCTGCAGAAAAACACATGAGATGTGTGAAAAATTGCTGGATGGATGGACAGATGGCAGGATGACAGATGGCAGGATGAAAAACAGATTGATGGACAGAAAGATGGGCGGATAGGCTGATATGACAAGTTAGATGGATGGAGGAAAAGTTGAACAGAGAGATGGATGGATGAATTGTTAAAAAGAAGGAATGGATGGATAGAAAATCAGACAAATGGTTGGATGGATGAATAGAAAGATGGACGGGTTGAATGGATGGACATATCACTTAAGGAATGGATGGATGGACGGACGGACGGATGGATGGACGGATGGGTGGATGGACAAATGAATGAATGGATGGATGGACGAATGGATGATTGCTGGATGGGTGGATGGACGAACAAATGGATGGATGGACGAACAAATGGATGGATGGACGAACAAATGAATAAATGGATGGACGAACAAATGAATGAATGGATGGACGAACAAATGAATGAATGGATGGACGAACAAATGAATGAATGGATGGACGGATGGACAAATGAATGGATGGATGATGGTTGGATGGATGGATTGACAAATGAATGAATGGATGGATGGATGGATGGACAAATGGATGGATGGATGATGGTTGGATGGATGATGGATGGATGGAGCTCCACCTTTCAGTCGGATGTCGACATGCTGCCTCAGCCAGGGGTAGATGCCGTGGGACGATGAGTCTTCAGGAATCGTGTTTTCCTTCAACCAGCCGCCGCAGGAGAACGTGTAGAAGTCATCACAGGGGTCGACTGACCGGTCCAACTTACTCAGGATGGACCCGGCTATGAGACAGATCACAAGGTTCTGATCCAAACGACCCAACACAGAAACCCAAAGGGATTTACTCCACTGCTTCCTCACCTGCTTCGATGCATTCTGGGGAAAGACAAAACTCCTCTTGACTGGATTTTTGAGAGACTAATGGATACAAAAACATTTTTATTGGGTTAAATAACTGATATATTCAAACTCTTCGGAACTTTTCCAACTATGAGGACTTTCATTGTCTATTTGGGTAATATTTATCTATTATTATTCAATGTAACCCCTGATTCTGTAAGACATCAGATGGATGTTCGTGCTTTGAATCAGTATCAACATCCGGTTGTTGATCACGTGACTCCTGTGACGCGAATTTAATGGTTTGGCGTATTCGGCAGAGTAATTCCACCACCAGGTAGGCCCCATCTCAATCGCTTACCGTTGAATCATAATAATAAGCCTAGACAACATGGCTCAAAATCAGAATATAAGCTTTTCAAATCCGTCGATAGATAAGTATTGATTCGTTGTTGTTTTTTTAAATGTCGTTTTAAATATCTGAAATATTGCTAAAATGACCTTACCCGTTTTACCCAGTTTTCACTTCGCGCCGTTGTTTTTGTTTTTAAACAGTCATAAAGCCATAAAGCACGGTGGCGGAACCTTTAACTGCTGCTGCAAATTACTAAACAAGTTGTTGCTAGGTAACCAACGAGTTAATGAGTTGCTAGGTAACCAAAGAGTCGACGCGCCACCAACCTCGCTTAGCTAGCCGTAAAAGGAGCCGTTGAACAGCTAAATCCTTTCTTCTGCCTACATCCCCCAGAATGCCATGCGGTTCTGGATCGGAGTTCAGGGAATATTCCAGACGTATTATTATCCATTTATCTTTACATCCAACGTCCAGCCCTTCCTTGGCCCGACCGAGCAGCCAGCGGCCTGCCACGCCCGTTAGCTTCTCCCTTCATACAACTTGCTCCGGAATTGGGCTGAATTAGCGTAAATTTGGGCAATAAACGTTAAGGTTTTTGTTGTTTTTCTTTTTCTTTTTACACTCATGCAACCAGACTTTTCACTAAAAGGAAGAGTCGATCTCAATAATTGAATTTCCACAACTCCTTTAATTGCAAAGCGTACAACGCTGCGTTGTCAACACCCAGTAAAAATTCAGCAAATCAGGAAAAGTTCATAAGCTGCAAAGATCATTGAATTATGTTTAATTATCTTTCCTTATAACTCTGCCTGAGTAAACTTTTGGGACGTAACAAAATTGTAAGGAGACAGAAAGGCAGAGGCTCAAACCACATGAGAAGCTCTATTTGTTATTTGTGTGTAAACCTGGAATATAATAATTTTCCATTTGAAAGCATGCTGAATCTGTTGATGGCCCAGTTTGGGTTCACCTGTCAGACAGAGCTTCAATGCTGGACTCTGAGGGACCAAACCCATCAGCCACCCGGCCTCCGTGCATAACAGATGGCCGGAGGTCCTTCTGCTAATTTTCTGTCGCCACACATCTCTAATTTGGTCTCATTGGTTCAAAGGATGTTATTCCAGAAGCTTTGCGGATCAAACCCACCACACTTGTTGAGTCATTTTCTAATTACTCTGTCCTGATATTTAACAAGCTCAAATTGGGCTCTTGAGGTGGAGCTCTTGTTTTTTCTCTCTCTGAATGATTTGACAAACAGAGTGCAAAATCCTCTGCTGGGAAGACTAGAAACTGTCCGGCGCATTTTTCCATTTGGAATTATTTTTTTCTCCGTAGAATGACGGACTTAATTTATTGGCTAATACACATTAATTAACATTTCTGTAAATGCACCAGAAGGCAGTTTTTCATCAATTTGCCTAGCTAAATACAAAAAAGATTAAAGAGACTTAACCAGAAGTTGGCAGAGGACACAAAAATTGTACTAAAGTCAGAGTAAAAGAGTATTTGGTTAAAGTTCAACCCAAGTACTGAGTCTCAAATCAAATTGTCAATCATTTAAAATTAAAAAATCACATATTCAGATGGATTAAAATATAAAGTTAAGTGAAAATTTTGGTATTTTAAGGACAAAAATGACAATTATTCATATAAAGAACAATAACAAAATCAGGCAAAATATTTTTTTTCCAAATCAATTTCTTTCAATATTACGGAGCCCTCCAAGGGACATGGGGAATTTTTTTTCTTTTGCATCCCCTTGCAAATTTTTTGCATTCCCTCGCAGTAATGTACTGATCAGTTCATGCAGCATAATTGAATACTGTAAGCCTTTCTTACGGTGGCAGCCGTACTTTCTGCTTTAATACAAGGTTATGTAAGGTTTTTACGTAAATGATAATATCTCGTTGTGAAATATCAGGCGTTTTATATCTTTTTCTTTAGTGTAGAAAGGCACAACAAACCTATGATATAAACAGAAACTTTCCGTAAGTAGGAAAGAAATAAAAATACATCCAAACTATTTGGACTATTTCTGAGTTATTATCGCGGGGTAATAAGTCATCAGACAGTTTTAATTGTGTCTCTACTGTGTTCGTAGTCTGAATGGTTTAAAGGGCTGCTTCCAGTGCCGTCCCATCTTAACCTTAACAGACATAAACATGCAGTAAATTAATCGATTTTCAATCAGTTTTTCCACCAGAGTTAATAATAATAAACACTTTTTATTATTATAAAACACAGCAAACTAATGGTGGTAGACGGCTGCACTGGGTTAACTCAGGGAACCTCATCTGTCCATGTATCAATCAACTCCAATCCTCTTCTTTGTTCTGTCACAATTATCGATTTATTCCATTTAGATCATCATGCTCCAAACTTTGCAAGAACTGATCACCCCGCTCACCCGGTTCCTCATACACACAAAGTCAACACACCAGACACCTTTCCATTCATACTTGATGACAGTCACGCTCACATCGACACGACCACCACCCAGGTGTCAGAGCCGCTGCTTCTGTCATATCAATAATTACTTATTTAATTCATATGGCTCTTACAGAGCCTCAGTGAAAACATGTTTA
>NW_015113569.1:61703-74907 GCF_001443285.1 Poecilia latipinna
TTTATTATTATTAACGCTTTGGTGCAAAAAACTGACTGAAAAATCGATTTATTTACTGCATGTTAAGGTTGAGATGGAACGGCACCGAAAGCAGCCCTGTGTTTTTCCAGTGTTTAACCAATGTTCTTCAAACTTTTTTGAGCCAAGGTAATTGTTTTAATTGAAAAAAAATTCAAGAGGCACACCACCAACCAAAAATGTAAACAAAGATACTCTGTAGCCGCCTATATTACATATATAGTCATTCTTATCAAAGTGTCTTGAATAGGAATCAAATAAACACAAAAATGTATTTTTTATCATATTTTACATTTCTTATTTCAAATTGCACTTAACATGTCCACTTCAAAAATACACCTGAACAGCCACAACACAATTCTCTTGTTTTAATGTAAAATGCTCTGTACCTACTGCCATCTAGTGATAATAAAATTACATGATTACGCCACTAGTCACTGCTACAGACACTCAAAGATGGCATTATTTGCAGATAATTAATTCGTTTTCAAAAAATCTTTTAAGACCAATTATAGTATTTTCCGGATTATGAGCGCATCATACTACAAATCGTACCTTTAATTTTTTGAAGCCCCCTGGAAACTTACCAGCCGCACAGGGCTACAGGCCGCTGGTATCTCTGCCGCTCTTGGTTTCCCATAGGGACCCAGCAGAGGGCAGCAGAGAGCTGCGTCCTAATAACTGCTGGATACATTAAGGACGCAGTTCTCCGTCTCCAAATCCGGTTTTGTTTACGCCGAGTTTACGTGCAGCGGCTTTATTTCCCTCCTTTACTGCCAGATCAATATTCCTCAAATTAAAAGCTGCACCATATGAGTTTGAAAACATTTCTCCATCGTGCCTGCTGCTAGCATGTGGTTGTTCTAAATGAAAATTAGCACTTTCTTCTTTGATTTCCAATTTTGACTTCCAATGATTCACTTCCTGCTAAAGAGCAAAAAAGCCCAAATTGTAGGAAAAAAGTAGCAGTTTATAGTCCGGGAAAATATGGTAGGTGAAATTGGATAATTTCCACGGCACAGCTGACGATCACTCACGGTACATTAGTGCGCCGCGGCACAGTGGTTGAAAAACACCGCTTTAAACCATTCAGACACGAACACGATAGAGACACAATTAAAACTGTCTGATGACTTATTACCCCACGATAATAACTCAGAAATAGTCCAAATAGTTTGGATCCATTTTTATTTCTTTCCTACTTACGGAAAGTTTCTGTTTATATCATAGGTTTGTTGTGCCTTTCTATACTAAAGAAAAAGATATAAAACGTCTGTTATTTCACGAGATATTAGCATTCATGGAAAAACCTTACGAAAGGCTTACAGTATTCAATTATGCCGCATGAACTGAAATAATCAGTACATTATTGCGAGCGAATGCAAAACCTTTTGCGAGGGGACGCAAAAGAAAAATAATTCCCCATGTCCCCTGGAAACTTCAATAAAAACTGCAGTTTCTGGTGAATGTTTGTTTTTTATTCAGTAGGTAGAAAATACAGAAATTTTACTCAAGTAAATAGTACAGCGTAGGAGAAATACTCCTATTACTACCCCAATCTGGACTAACTACACAGATTTTGACAACAAAAATATTATCAAAACAAACAATAAAAAATAAAATTACAACACAATTATCATACATTTCTTTTTAACATTATAAAAGTTTTGCGTACATTTATAATGAAACTACAGCTCGTGTCTTCAGTCAGAGGCTTCTTTAGGTCTTATGTAATACTGACTGCTACACAGTTCATCAGCATGAACTGCTGCAACTCTGAAGAAAATTGTAATGAGTTACAACCACATTTAATTTCCCTCTGGGACTAATAAAGCATTTTCTAAATGAATTGGATGAGAGGGCATCTGATGTGCAGCACCAGGAAACTTTGAGTGAGAATCTAATTAGTTTTTCCCTATGGATGAATTGACAGTTATGGAGACTTTTCTCCTTTATTGTCCTCCTCAGCTCTGCTGTAAGTTATTATTACTCCACACAGCTGTAATAAGGGCGAGCAGAAGCTAAAATAAAACCACTGTAATCCACACAATGTTTATTCTCCTGGCAGCAGAGAATAAACTGCAGGTTTACCGGTTCATTTCCGTTACTCGACTCTTTCTAGAAAGTTCGAGTCTCTAACGTCTGGTGTGATGTGGTTCTGTGGTAAACAAGAGTTGCAAAAAAAAAAAAAAAACATGAAGCAAGCTGGCGCAGTGTATTTGGAAACCAAACTCCTATTGTAAGCTGATGACCGGACCAGGACCGGACTGCGCCGTGATGTCTGACCTCAGAGCTTCACGTGTCTTGGAGCCGCTTTGCAGAATCCCTCAACGTTGTGGTCACTTTTGATTCAAACATGCACATTTATATCACCAAAAACAAGCAGCTAACGACCCGTTGATGGATGCAAACTCGCATCAAAGAGTCAAACTCTGTTAATTAATGACTCGTAAGTAAATCAAAGCAGAGCGAGTCTCTCTTCCCTCACTTGGCTGGAAACTCAAGCAGCGTTTCCATTAGAGTGGGAGTTTGGAACTGCCAGCTTGGGCACATATTGCACTTCAGTGTGGCCACAAGTATGCAGCTTTCCCTCAATAACAAAAAGACAATACTCACCCCACCCAAGACCAACGCATGAGCCCCTGCAGCTATGACCATCGCTGGAACCACACAGCACTGCAACCACTGATGCCGTTTCCATGCCCCCTAAACTCCACATATTGGGAAATGTAATTGTTTCCAGTGGAAGTGGATAGCTCATTGGCTTTGCTGCACATCAGCACATGAAATGCCGAGCTGAACGTCCTAAAAAAACATTTTTAAAAGATATTCATCATCCTTTAAAGGTTTACAGATGAGCATGGATGACTCAGTTTAATCAAATGATAAATAAAATGCATATTTCTGCACTTCTTTAGTTTTTTACCATGTTTAGATCAAACCCACAACAATTAACCAGGCATATTTCCTTACATCTCTCAGTTAAAGGGGCAGTATTATATAATGTTAACTTCAGTTGTTGTAAAACTTGAAATTGGGCCTCTGTCTATTTAAGAAGCTCCTGCTCGTTCTGAAACTCTGCTTTCAGGAAGTCATCTCCACATCACTCCTCTATTTACCGTTTAGCAGTGTTTCACTGAGAAGTAGCTCCTATAATGAGCTCAGCTGATTTACAGTTCCACCAGGTGTTTGCTAATTACTGCAGGCTAGTCTGAAGGAACTGAGTGAGGGAGAGCTGAATGGTTACCATGGAGATTAAAGGATTTCTTAGCCATGCATGAAAGAATCAAAGCAACACTCCAGGTATGTTTTTGATGTGGGAATAACATCATAACATGACGAAAAGCTCAAAAAAGTTGGTTACAGCTGAAATTACAGGGTGCAATGGTTCATGACGTCCAATCACAGCAGCCAATCCTGGAGTGCCATTCATTTTCCTTGGCGTTGATTGACTGAGCCCCCAAGAGCAATGACAAGAAAGACTACAAATGTTTCCTACTGAGCATATCAATGTATAATTGGTGTTTTAACCATTAAAACAGGCAGTAATAAGCATTCAAACGGTATCTGACGTTATTACAGCTACTTGCAGATGTTTGAGCCTGAATACCAGTGGTCCGCTGTAGAGATCCATGCCCATAATGACCAGTTTGGGCTTGTTTACCAGATAAAGATGCAGTCATTGAGTTAATAACGTGTCCCTGAGTTAAAAGTAAAGCCATCTGCCTGACAGATGAAACTACCAAAGAAAATGATTGTAAATCTACAAGAGAACGTCCAAAAATGACTCCAAATGTTGCAAAGTCCAGAACCCGAACAAATGTTGCCTTTTTTAAAAGAGAAACCAGGAAGTCTGTTCTGTCTAAAACAGGATCAAGGCTTAGGTTACAAAGTTGCATCTGAGCAAGGGCTGACAATAGATCAACAATGTGTGTCGCAACAGATCAATATCAAAAGATGATGCATCTGATGGAATATTCACTGAACTCCAATCCCAAACCGCACAGCATTCTGGGAGATGTAGGCAGAAAAGGTTTAAGCTGCTCCACCTCTGACGGCCAGCCAAACTAGGTTGGTGGAATTAACCCGCTCATTGTTTAGTTACTTAGCAACTCGCTCATTCTTTGGTTACCTAGCAACCCGCTCATTCTTTGGTTACCTAGCAACCCGCTCATTCTTTGGTTACCTAGCACCCGCTCATTCTTTGGTTACCTAGCACCCCGCTCATTCTTTGGTTACTTAGCAACCCACTCATTCTTTGATTACCTAGCAACAATCAGTTGAGTAACTTTCAGGTTTCACTGCTGTGTCTCATAACTTCTTTAAAAAATTGCATAATCAGAACGACCAAAAGCAGAAATTTCAGAATTTTAAGGACAAAAATGACAATTCATATAAGTAACAAAATAAATAAATAAAATCAGGCTAAAGAAAATGTTTCCAAATCAGTTTCTTTCAATAAAAAACTAGTGACACTTTGCTAAAAACTGTCTGTCTGGTGAACTTTTGGTTAAAACATGTTTGTTTCTCTGTTCAGTGGGGAGAGAATCCAGAAATGTTACTCAAGTAAGTTTACTCTTAATAAAATTACTCAAGTAAAAAATGCAAAAATACTCCTTTCAAAAAAGTTAGAAGGAAATTTATTGAGCAAATGTAAGTAGCTGCTGACCAACTCTGATCATTTATTTTCCCCACAAACTGCTCATTTATGGAATAAGAAAAGTCCTAAAGTTTTATATAGGTTTGCAGGGAGGTAAACATGTGGAAGAAGGTTTTCTATTCTGATGAGACCAACATGGAAATCAGTAAACCACTTCCATGAGAAACACAGTGGTGGCATAAAATCAGTTGATAAACTTAAAGTGAGTCTGGAAGAAAAGAGTTGAAACTGGGCAAAAATGCATCCAGAGCAACAGTAAAACTGACTACATTAAAGGATACTCCAGTTATAATGGCCTAGTCAAAGTTCAAAAGCTACGCACACACTTAATGGATCCAATATTTGTTCATTTGTACACTTCATAAGTGGTTTAATTTTTACGTTTTAATTTCTTATAGTTTATTCTACTTCCTCTCAACTTTTCCTGAACCTGCCGCTGGGACTGCAGATGGAAATCAACTAGAAACAGCCACTGATCTGGTTCAGTATGTCTTCGCTTTCTAATAAAACTTTATGTATAAATGCATAAATACAAGAGGAAGTAATGAATACACACATGACGTGAACTAAAAGAGACACCTGTGACAATGAGAGATCAATTTTTAAATACAAAAATCTACCTGTTAATATTTAAACCAAACAGGTTTTTCCTTTTCCTTCCTTCTTGCCACATGAAACCTTATGTGACCCAAAAATAGTTTGACTCATGTTACCCAACACCTCTCCACCACCAGCGCGCTGTTTTGTTTTGAAACGCTGCATGTCCTACAGTCCGAGGACAGGACATTTCTGTACCATACGGCAGATTCCCCACAGTTTATAATGTAGGATAAAGGGTAGCACGTTTGTGTGTGTGCAGACTTACCCACTATGAGAGCGAGCAGAAAAGCAGCACAGACGCACACTGACATGGCCAGGGCGATCTTGTAGAGGCGATTGGTGCCCCGCTCAGGTTTAACCCCCACGCCCCGTAAATGTTCCAGCTCCATCGTTCACACACTCTCAAAAAAATAACAAAAAAAGCTAAAATATGTAAAAGGACACACTGGAAAGTGAAAAAAGTTTTGAGAAAGAATAAATAATTTAAAATTAAACTAAAAAAAAGGTTTTTAATAGAGAAATTGTTTTTCTAACATCAAGCAGCTTCTGTCTTCCTCCAATCTGTCAAAATTGTGTGCAGCTTCTCTAACTTCCCTCTGACTGTCCCAAACACTCCTCCTCTCCCAAAGCACTCCTCCCTCCCTCCATGGCCAGTGCCAAATCCAGGCACCAGTGCTCCCAGTTAGATGAGGAGATCCCAGACCTCTTATCTGGTTGCTGCGTTCTCACTTTTAGCGTGCAAGGTGCCGCGTTTAATGTGTGTAATTTCATGTCGAGGGCAGCGGGGTGCTCTGCAGGACGTTTATCACATCACAGAGTAACTCACAGAGTAACTGGACCAGAACAGAATCCGGGTCACGTGCGCCGGCAACCTGATTACGGCACGCTAATGTGCCGCGGACGTCACCGTTTCTGGTTTTCTTTGAAGGCCTCGGAGGTGGCAACTGCAGCGACACCACGGCCCCCAAATCACTGCGGTCACATCTCTCTTTCTGCACGTGCTCATTAGGGGTTTGGGGCGTCGGCCACAAACTCCTTATATAGGCGTGACTTCCTCTTGTGCTGAAAAACAACAACCATTCATCAAGCACCACAGCATTGTTCTCCATTTGGACTCGCAGCTACTGTGTCCTGTTTTGTCTCACTGTGTGAAATCAAATTCCAAACAAGAGGCTCAAAAACGAGGCGTAAAAGTTTAACTGCCAGGAGTCACACAAAGTTTTCAAAAGGATATTAAGTCCCCAACATGAATATTTATCCATAATCCTGCTTTCTTTTAATAGGTCAATACTGAAATCATCCCAAATTGTCTGTAGAGTTTGACATTCAGCTGTTTTACATGAAGTTTGCAGCTGTCCTGGATGAGTTTAGCTTCCTAGTAATCTTCTTATTGACTTAATTTCTGTTAAATAAATAATGACAGAGTGGAATGTGTAGGTTCTGTTTGTAGATTGCACTGCAAAAACACAAAATCTTACTTTACTAAGTATTTTTGGTCTAGTTTCTTGTGCAAATACCTTAGTACACTGGAAATAAGACAAACCTAACTCACAAGTTACCTTTCAGCAAGATTTAGGAGCTTGTTTTAAGTCAATAATTAATTAATATTGATAGGAATGTGCTAGTTCCATTGGCAGATTATTTTACTTAGAACATGGCAAAAATGTATTGTTACAATTTAAATAATCAACCAGGTTATTATATGTGTAACTTCAGTATGCTTCAGTTAGTTTTAGAAAAGCACATTATAATTCCAGTTAATGACCATTTCTCGTTATTACCGTTTTTATTTATTTGTTTAATGAGACTGTTTCTGGAAAGCAGTCTCATTAATGGTATTACTGCAGATCAAGAGATTGTTTTATAACATGAACATGTGAGGCAGCAGGTAATCGCCTCCTCCTGTGTCTGTTTACATGTCGCTCCAGGCTGTAATAAACAGCATGAGATAAACAGCAGCAACACTCATTTATACCTGGAAACGTCGCGCATGCGCACAAAGCTGAAGGGCAAAACGACCGTTCTTTTGGCCATCTATAGCCTGTTTGCCGTAGAACAAAATAAAACCAAGAGATGCATGTATTAGTTCAGTTCGCCCCACAGCAAATGGAAAAATAACTCAGAAAACCCGTTAAGAACGTAAAACAGGTCGTATTTTTTTCTCGCTCTCTGGGTCGGTAGCTACGCTACGCACAGACTCGTTGCCATAGCAACTGGCAACAGCGCCATACTTTTCCCCCACAAAGAACAGAACATTCAGTCTGGTACAGGATTATTAATATGGTTTTAGGCTGATTGTTTGTTTTTGCTTTTATTAATAAGTGATACCTGTGGTAGATTAGCTGCCGTTGCTATTAGCTAATCTAAAACAGTGGTGGCAGATTAGCTACTGCTGCTTTTAGCTAATTTAAAACAGTGGTGGCAGATTAGCTACTGCTGCTTTTAGCAAATCCATCTGTTTTCAAATTCAGAAATACTTTATTGATCCCAAAGGGAAATTAAATGCTATAACTCATTAATTCTTCAAAGAGTTACTGTAGATAGTGATGGCTGGACAATAGATAGGAAAGATCTCTTGTAGCGGTCTGTATTACAGTGAATTTGAAGAAGCTTCTGACTGAAGACACTCTGTTTTCCCAAGACAGTTTCATGAATAGAACATTCACACAGACAGGGAAAAAGTAACGAAACGGATCCGCTCTCTAAGAATCCAATCTCAACACAAACACATTCTAAGTTCTGGAAGAGAGTCCGCTCCCTCACATGCTGCTGAGCCTATTATTGGGCAGCAATGACGCCTTAAACGCTGCCGAATCTGCTGACGGCAGGGTCTGCTGCTGCTCTGTAAACACACCTCTGTTGCTGAGGTGCAGGCCATACTGTATTTACATGTCTGACGGAAACACCCTCCCTAATTACTATGTGTCATATCTCATGCCCGCTCACGCAGGAAGTGTAATCACAGCCAGACTCCTTCACCACGCCAAAGAGGCTCTGCGGTTCGAAGAGTTTCTAAAAGTGTAGTCCGTCTGCTTCCAGGGCCCAGCGTCTGAGAAAGACAATATGTTGAAGGGAAAAAGCTGCTCTGTAATCTCAGGAGAATCACCAGGCTCTCTGGATGTGATATTTTCCCACAGACAAACCACTAAAACCACAAGTTTACTTGGATTATTATAGTTTGGTAGATCTGTAGTTGTTAGGGTGGAATAGTAGTGCTTGGACACTGCAAAAACATAAAATCTTTCCAAGTAATTTTGGGCCAGTTTCTACTGCAAACATCTTAATACACTAGCAATAAGTCAAAACTATCTTACCAGTGACTTTTCAGCAAGAAATAATTGCCTGAAAATTAAAAGTACTACTTCCACTGGTAGATTATTATTTCATTTATAACTTGGGATAATGTCTTGTTATAAGCTTTTATATCTTCCTGAAAAGTTACTTTTAAGTTAATTTTGTCTTATTTCAATTGTATCCAGATATTTGTACCAGAAACTAGACAAAAACACTTGGTAAGATTTTGTGTTTGCAGTGTACATTCTGATTGTACTTGTATCTATAGAGTTTCTTGGCTAAATCGTTCATAATAATCCCAGTTTTCTCCACATGCGAACCAAACAAGTACATACATACTGGTTACACTACAAAAACACACAATTTTACCAGGTAATTACAATATTTGCACTAAAACTAGATCAAAAATACTTGGTAACATTTTGTGTTTGTGTAAAAAAATGGAACACCACAAGAAATAATTACTAAACAAGCCTACTGACATCTATTAAATGCTTTTTGGAACAGCCTTGATTGGAAATGAGAACCTTTTCTTCAGCAGTGGAGTCTTGTGCAGCGAACATTCACAGAGGCAACCGTGATATTATATGCTTAGCTTATCCAATTTTGGTCAAATTTGTCAGATTAACAAGACTGAAAAATGGCACATCAATTACAAAAAAAAACAAACATTTTATTTCACATTTTTGACACAATTAACTTTTACAATGGAAACTGAACAGTGAGAGGTCAGAAGGGAACAGAGAAACCTCAGGAAAAGTCAGAACACAGTGAACACAGAAGGCTTTTTTCCTGCAATAATGCCTGAAGGAGATAAAGACACTTGACAGAGGTCCACTCGGGTAATTATAATAACCCAAATGTTATCTTAAAGAGTAATCAATAGTGCAATTTCTCCACCAGTGATAATGTAGATCACGATACTGCTGTCCATTCACCAAAACAGAAGCTGAGAAAACCATTTAGAACAACTTAATTCTTATGTTTCGCAGCAAAAACACAGTTTGGGATTTTTGGATAACATTTATATCCAAATTTAAACACCACAATTGTTAAAATGCTAAAATTTGCTCTTGTAAACATTCAGTTGGAACAGTACATTACAGGAAGCATTTCCCCATCTTGTTCATATATCTTCATTATATATTCACAAGATTTGAACAAATGAAAAAGAAATCTGATTTTAACCAGCCTCTTTGAATTAAAGTGATTTTTCCCCCCCCTTTTTTTTTACACATGATCCTCCAAAATGTTAGTTTTCCTAATGCAGAAATCACGTGTCATTGAAGCCAGTGGCTCCCAGGGGCCCACCTGCGTTAAAGTCAGGATTCTGACAAACATGTCAGAAATGAGCAATTAAATTTGAAATTCAGAGAAAATTTTTGAAATTCAGAGAAGAAAAGTTGTAAATCAGAAAAAAAGTCAGAACTTGGCAATTAAGGTTGAAATTTGCAGAAAAAAAATAATTCAGAGGAACAAAAGCTGGAATTCAAAGAAAAATAATTGGAATTCTGAGGGGAAAAAGGTCAGAATTATACAATTAAAGTTCAAATTTGGAGAAATAAAGAAATGTTGTTTGGAGGGGAAAAACATAATTTGGTCAGAATTCAGAGAACATAATTTGAAATTCAGAGGAAACGTTGGAATTGAGAAAATAATAATGGGAAATCTGACAAAGAAAGTCAGAATTTGACAACTGAAGCGGAAATATGGGCAAAGCTTTAATTCAGACATAAACAGTTGAATTCAGAGAAATAGAATTGGAATTATGGGGGGAAAGTCTGAATTTGACCATTAAAGTTGGAATTTGAAAAAAAAAAAAAAATTAATTAATTCAGAGAAAAATTAACGGAATTCTAGTGGGGGAGGAGGAGGAAGGGAGTCTACATTGGATAATTAAAGTCAAAATTATGAGGGGAAAAATAATCCAGAAAATAAAGATAAAATTCTTAAGAAGACAGACAGAAATCGGAGAAAAAAACGTGAATTCTGAGATTAAAGTCAGAATTCTGTTTTGTGGTTCTCTTCCTCTTCCGTAGCTTACCTATGTGCGGTGGAAGAAGAAGTCTTCATTGGTCGTAACGGCTGATGGAGGGGAAACAGTCAGCGTAAAGTAGCGGCGTTGCCGCCTGTTCGCAGTAGCTTCACAGTTTCTGGTCAGCAGCTCGTCCCGGACTGGAAACGGACCTCCCTTCGTTCACCAGATCTGCCGCTACCGCGCCGTTACCATCCACAGGCCGAGCGCCACGTTAGCTGCTAGCAAGGCGCTGCCCGCTAGCAGCAGGAAGAAACCGATTAGCTCGCGCTTCTGGCGGTCCGTTACTACGGTAACCAGCGTGGCCTCCAGCAGGGCGTTGAGCATCCACTGTCCGTCCAGGGCGAAGCAGGGCACGGAGTTAACGACGGCCAGCGCGCCGGAGAGGGACACCACGTACCTGAGAGGCGGGGCGGCTCAGGAAAACACCAGGAACCGAAAACAACCGAACCGGGATCGTTCCAGTTCAAACTGGGAAACATTTAGATGTTACAGTCCAAACACAGAGCTAGCATTGCGCTACTTAGATAGGCGTTAACCAAACACTACTGAAGTGTTGCCAAGTTTAGATTTAACTGAACTGATTACGGTAGTTTCCGAACGGTAACAGTAAAAGTGCTGATCCTTCGTGTTGCTACTAGCATGTGCTAAATGAAAATGGGTGCTTTCTTCTTCTTTAGATTTCAACAGCAGCTTGCATCCATAATTGTTGCACTACTGCCACCTACTGGATCCTAATATCTATACCTCAAATTCTCATAATTATCCCCATATTATTTAAAAAAGCGAAAAATATTTTTCTCCCTCAATGCGATTTAACTGATCAACAACATTCTCAAATTCCAATTCCCTATTAAAACCTAATTCCGCTTTAATGGGTGCTTTCTTCTTTTATTTCCAATTTTGACTTCCAATGATTCACTTCCTGTTAAAGAGCCCCCTGGTGGTTGAAGAAAAATCCACATATAAGCGGCTTATAGTCCGGAAAATACGGTATATGAAAAAAAATCTGAATGCTCTCTGGTATTGTTCAGGGGGCCGGATCCGGCCCGCAGGCCGTAGTTTGGGGACCACTGGTCTAGAGACTTCATCTTAACCAAGAAAGCTGCAAGTAAGGCTTCAGTGTTTAATTCAACAAACTTCTGCTTTTCTTTAGAGGCTAAAGCTGCTAAACACATTTTATGTTTCTAACTTGAGCTTAGATCTGAAGCGACGTCACATTCAGTCTAAAACACAACATTCCAGTCAGCAGCAGATTAAAAACATGCCACTAAATTGGTGCTAAACGTGCTGATCAGGGGGAGCCTAAAGCTCTAGGTCTTTAAACTGACGAAGAGATGCTGAGATTACATAATCTCGCTGCTTTATGTTGGCAGTAAATAAAAAGGATACTTTAGGAAGGTCTCCATGAAGACGGGCAGGTCCAGGTGGAGGAACCCGAAGCGCGGCACGAAGTTGGTCAGACTCACTGGAGGAGACAAAAAAGGAAGTAGAAACAACACCTACAGCGGCCAGCCGGCGGTAATTACCCGGATTATGATGTTTACACACCGGAGAGTCTTAAAAATGTCACACTTTACAGAGGAAACACTCAACTTTAACGTTTAAATTATTACCAAACTCTGGTTGTTGTCAATAACTACTTACAGTCACTTGAGTGACTGTTTTGAAAAAAAATTAAAAAAACACTTAGGAGTATTTTTACTCAACTGCACTTAAAGTAATTTTACTATAAAGTGTTAAAGTGTTTCTTCTCTTACTTGAGGAAAATTTCTGGATTTTTTTACCCACTGAATGAATAACAAAACTGTTTTAACCGAAAATTCACCAGCCACAGACACACATCTACAGTTTCTGTTAAAGTTTCATACGTTTTATATTCAAAAAATTTATTTCAAATTTTTGTTCTTTGGCCCGATTTTATTTTTTGCTACTTATATGAATTATTGTCATTTTCGTCCTCAAAATATGAACATTTTCACTTAACTTTATATTTTGGTCCATCTGATGATGTAATTTTTAAACATTAAATGATTGATAATCTGACACTTTTCTGCTCTCACTTGAGTATTTATATTTTTGGGTTCCGCCTCTGCAGGCGGCTGGACGTACCGGCGTACTGCAGGTGCGGCGGGAAGCCCACGAACAGCATGTGTGGGCTCGGCGGGTGAGCGACGCGGATGAAGCGGGTCTGGTTCTCCAGAGACGGGGTGACGCAGACGCTGGCAGAGTTCACGCCGCAGTCGTCGTCGGAGCGACACGTCGCCGTTCCCGTCACCATCTTCCTCACTGGCATGCAGGCGAACTGCGGGAGGGAAGGCGTGTCACTTCCTGTTTGGTTAATCTTATCAGCAGCAGGTTGAGACAAAGTGTTTTCTTTGTTTCTCTCAGTAGATTCAGCACAAAATGTTCAAATATTTTGGTGTTTTTGACTTTTGTGTGTTTGGTCATTTTCTGACATCAGCAGATCTAGAAGGAAGGTTTTTATTTAAGCAGCAACTTTATGCGTGCAGCAGGATCAGGGCAAATAAAAATAATGAATTCTGACTTTTATTTAAGAATTACAAGAAAAAAAGAGTCAGAATTATTAGGAAAAA
>NW_015113569.1:77942-84113 GCF_001443285.1 Poecilia latipinna
CGGGAGACTGGTGTCGGGAGGAACTGGAAAAGACCTGGAAGGTGAAGACCACAGTGGTGCCTGTGGTCATCGGGGCCCTCGGGGCAGTCACCCCCAAACTGGAGCAGTGGCTCAAACAGATCCCAGGAACAACATCAGACATCTCAGTCCAGAAATGTGCAGTTCTAGGCACAGCCTTGAGAACCCTCAAGCTCCCAGGCCTCTGGTAGAGGACCCGAGCTCAGAGGATGAAAGAGAGACCACCCACAGAGGGTGAGAGGGGAATTTTTTATAAAACCTGAATTGTTAAAGAAATAATAAATCTAAGAAAAAGGTCAAAATTATAAGTAAAAAATGTTTAACTACAAGAAATAAGAAAGAAACAGTTAGATTTATGAAAAAAAGTTAGAATCATAAAAAAATCAAAATTATAGGAAAAAAGTCCTGAGAACAAATGTCTAAATTTCTTTTTTGTCCCCAATATTCTCCCGTAGTTGTGAATCTCATTCAACCAGAAAAAAAAAAAGTTTCTGCTAAAATCCCAGGTGAAAACAAGTAGAAGCCCAAAAAAGTACTCAAACCTCAAACATTTTCCTCATTTTGTCTTTTTACAACAGACTTTAACGTAATTCAATGGGATGTGAACCAACGCAACACGAGTCTCTTGGGTTGTATTGATTTATCACATTTGTTGTATATAAATACTATATATTGTTTCTAATCTGTATTTTTTTCACACTTTTGGTGCATAATGCTGAACTTGATGCCTAACATTGACAATATGGTGACAAGAAAACAAAAGCAAAGCTAAGACATCAAAGTACGAAGAACAGAGACGTTTGGTTCTGATGAAGGAAGAACTCTGACTAAACCCGCTTTATTTACGCAGCAGAGGAAAATAAGACCATTTTATTCCAGACAGAGAACTGGATTCAGGAAGCAATCTAGATGATGCAGCTCACATGGAGAATTAGTCAGAAGAGGCTGACTCTGCGTCAATGTGTGTGTGTGTGTGTGTGTGTCACCTCTCTCTCCCTGCTGTTCCTGCCCTGTGGTTTGATGTAGGAGAAGCAGAGGTCTGTCAGGCTGTTGTTGCTGCAGCAGTCCATCGTCCCGTCCAGACGCTTGAAAGCTACCACAGAAGAAGAAACGTGACTTTTTGTTGACAAGTCTTCTGGTTCAGAAGCTGCATTGATATCTCATCGTTTTAAAACAACGACATCAATAAAGACCGGTGGGTCCATTTTCTCCAACGACTTTAAAATATGGCCTGACCTCTGAGGCAATGATTATAATTTTTACTTTCAGAATTGACATGGACACATGGATGGTTGGATGGATGGATGGTTGGTTTCATAGACAGATGGATTGATGGATGGTTGGTTGGATGGGCAGATGGATGGATCTGTTCTGAATGGAGAAGTAACTCTCCAAATCTTGCGTTCTCTTCTTCTTCTAATCAAAAATCTTTATTTTATCAGGAGAAGAAGAACTAGAACACTGACTGAACGGTGAAAATCTCCCAATAAAAACCCAGAGAAGCTAACGGTTGTAGCGATGCGTTCAAGGACATCCTGTTGTATTTCTGGGGTCACTCACGTCTGCCGTGAGCCCAGCTGGGCTGCAGGCCGGCCACCGGGACGCAGTACCCGGTCTGCGGGGCGCGGGACAGCTGGGACAGGCAGCCGGCCCAGTCCTCCACCCCCCGGACGGGACAGTCCTCCAGCCGCGTCACCAGGTCCCCGACCGACAGACCCCGCGGCCCGTCCGCCGCAGAACCCTTGGGAACAAACACAGCACAAACCTGGTTCAGATGGGAATTAAAGAAACATCACATGTTGTCGGTGCTGGACTCCGTCCTAAAACAGCAACGACATGTCAGATCAGAGCTGCAGATTCAACGGCTTCCTGATTTCCTGCCAGAACAAGAAAAAACAAACAGCAGCAGCAGCTAACATCTGGAGAAGGAAGTTTCTTTTTTTTTTGTAAATCTGTTTACATAACGAGGAAAAACACGTCTAAACGAAAAGCTGAAGGAAGAGCAATATAAAACCTTGTGTTTATCGTTAAATTTAAATATTAACAGAGTAACATTGATTGACTAAACACTTTTAAGCACTTTATTTATCCTGAAAGGAAACGAAATGTTAAGAGACTCTGTGGGGAAACCGGCTCCAGTAGCAGTCAGTCGTGCAACTAATCTGAAGACGCCTCTGACTGAAGAATGCTGCTCTGGACTGCAAAATAATCTTATAAAGTATTTGTTGTTTAGTTTCTAATGAAAATATCTTACAAAACTTGAAATACTGCAAAACCAATTTACAAATAACTTTGTAGCAAAATACAGGATCTTATTTTAAGTCAATAATTCCTTAAAATTGATTTTTTTAAAAAGTAATAGATCCACTGGGAGATTATTTTACTTACAACAATACATTTTTCCCATATTATAAGTGAAATAATCTGCCAATAGAACTGGTACTTTTTCATTAATACTAAGGAATTACTGACTTTAAACAAGATCCTATGTCTTCCTGAAAAGTTGCTGAATACCAATTTTATTTATTTATTTTGTTTAAATTCACACTTTACAGGTACAAATAATTTTCCTGTGATAGTTCAAATAAAATCTGAATAAAATACATTTAAACTTGTGGTTTCAATGGAACAAACTGAAAAATGAAGTGAGGTATGAAAACTTTTACACTGCAAACCTCTTCAAAAACAATTTCCAATGTTTTCTTCTTCTCCAACCTTTATCTAACTTGGATAAAACTCCTGGAGATAAAAGTCTAGGCTTTTACAGAGTGTGCTGACAATCACACAGTTAAAACTATTGACTACGAAAAAAGCAGTAAATATCAATATCATTAAATAAAATCCACTCTCCTAAAGTCAGTGGCATCTAGACTTTGTTCCTGCTAAATCAATCAAAAGAAACTATTTTGCACAGAGACACACTGAGAAAAAAAATCCCATGACTTTTCCATGACTCTCCATGACCTTCAGTATAATTTTCCATGACCCGCGTACAACATGTTCAGAAAGAAAAAGGCCCCTGGGCTTACAACTGTCACCCCAACTTAGTGACTTTTTCACTATATTTTGCACAGAAAAAATCAGCAAGTGAGGATTTTTAAGCCCTCAACGGCTCCCCGTAGACTGTGGATGCAAATCAGACGAGGCTGACACTTAAAACGCCTTTGATGTGAACGCATCGCACCTTTTACTACTCTTAACAGCAGCCAACTGTTCATTGGTAGATATTGCTTTTTTAGTTTGTTTAGGGTTATTTATTGTATTTTTTTTAATAGAGTCAGAAGCTGCTGGAATGATTCTAACCACCAACTTGATTCCCTCATTTGTTGGAATAAATCCAGAGAACCTGAATGTTGTGAAGTCGGCCATATTGGACCTGAGACGAACATAGAAGGGTTACATGTGCGGCCTTTTTGGACAGAGTTGGGTAAAATGTTTAAATGCGGGCTGTAAAAGCAAATCTGAAACAAAGGGAGAGGTAGAGGGAAACCTGCAGGACTCACCTGGACGATCTCGGTAACCATAGCGCCGACCCCGGTGGTGTAGACCGGAAACAGGAGGACCGGCAGCAGGAAGAGGAGGGCCAGCGCCACCACGCACAAAACAAAGTTATGCCAAACTCCTGGGGAAAGATTATAGGAAAAACCCTTCAATATGTATAAAATCCTGTCAGATTATATAGATATTAACTGTTGGAAGTTCTTGGATTTGATCCATTAAATGAATCTTAATTGATGATCGGAGTAGATAAATGGAAGATTTGTCAATTTATGTATATCTATTCATAAATGATCAGTTTTGTCTCATTAAAAGTAACCAAATAACATAAAATTATTTTTTTAAATCACATTTCTTACACTGATTCATACATTTAAAGAAACATAAAGACAAACACTCTAAAATTTTCATTTGGTTAAATGAGAAATTAATAAACAGCCTAAAAAGAGCTTCATAATAAATCTATAAAGTTAAATCAGACTCTCCAAAGCTCTCAGTTCAAGTTTAATGCATGAACTGAAGTGACTTTAGGCTGAATCCTCTGCTGTAACTCTCTCCTGTATGTTGTGACCGAAGAGAAACCGCTGCTCGCTATAAATAGCCATCTATACCATCTTAATTATGCAAGAAGCTTTGAAACCACAGGAGAAAACGTCTCATGGTCTGATGAGTTCAGGCCCAACTTCTCAGCCTCTACGGACATTTTTAAAGAAAAGGAAATTTCTCTCATACCAGAAAAAAAATGTGAGCTACAATCAAGTTCTTCATCTTCACATAGAAGGAAAAAACAGAGTTAATCACACCTACGTGTGTGGGCAGTCTGATGTAACGCAGAGTAAACAAGCTGTTAAAGTTTGTCAACAGGAGTAAATAATGTATCTGATGTAAAGGTCGATCTCACATGGAGAAACAAACAAACGCATCGCGCCGTTATGTCACCGCTCCCCTGAAGGGAACAGCATCCGCCTCACATCACACACCGCACGCCTCGCTCTGCTCTCTCTCATTTTCTACTCAGAAAACCAACTTGTTGGTCAGGCGGAGATAAACAGCCAGAGCGGCTCTTTACTGCCCTCTGGTGGCGCAGGAAGTAACTGCAGAAAAACAACTCAGCAACTTTCACAGAACTAAAAAAAGTAAAACAATATTCAGGAGTATTGATAAACACTTAAACATACCATCTGTGTTCTGTTTAACACGACAATTTATTCAAAATATCTATTTATTTTTGTTGTTTTCCCTCTTATTTAGGCCTTTCACAATGACAAATTTTAATGGAGGATAAATTGTCCCCAAAGTTATTGTGATAAATGTCATTGTTGTTTTGAGACCATTTTTAAGTGATATAATGTTAATAAAGCAATGACAAATTCTAAAAGGTCAATAACTGGAACTGGAAGACATTTTAAAAATCTAAAATAAATAAAGAAAGCAACAGAAACAACAAATAAAATAATCTATCATGTGATTTATTGATTTATTGATTATCACAACATCTACTCTTATTATGTATCTTTTGTTCTATACTATATTCTTTTTCATCCATCCAGGATGAAGAGCATCCATGGACATCAGTTTTCTAGTTTGCTCACTTAAAACTCTATCTGGGCTTTAACTGGGCCATTTAATTCGTCCCAGTTTTCAAATTCTTTGAAAAATATAATTTTCCTCCCCAATTATGAGCTACTTGGTGTTGCGCCATCATAAAAAATCCCTCTGAAATACAATCAGGTTTGTGGCTGAAATATGATAAAACATAAAGATTTAATCTAAAGGGTTTAGAGGTTTTAATTTTTAGTATTGTAGTAATTTTTATAATTAACAGCTGCAGCTCTTCTGCTAAAATCTGGAACATTTAGTAAAATACTTGGATCAATTTGCAGATTAAACATGATTTTAGCTGCAGACTCGCCTGTCATCTGTGGCAGAAATCACATTCATGCATGACTAACGGCTTTTCTTTGCCAATCGATTTATCAAGCTGCTATTAAACTAATTGAAACTGAAAATAGTATATGTGATGCATCTGTCTGCTGCTCTGTAATAATCTGGTTGACCTTCGAAGTCAAAACAAAGTGCTTCTAATAACTGTGATTAATAGATGTGATTACATTAGCTGACAAACAAGAAGAGGGCTGCAGTAAAGGGTTGTGACCAGAGGGGGGCGCTTCTAGAAAATGAATGAGATGAGGGAAGGAGAGAGTAAGAGGATTAAAATAAAAAAATTAATATTTAAAAAATAAATGAAATAAAAAAAAGTTTACATTTTGTTAAATTAAGCATTTTTATTAAATAAAAACATTTTAAAAATGCAACTAAAAGTAAATAAATGACAATTAAATATTAAATTTAAAAATAGGAGTCTAAATATAAATTAATAACATTCATTTTACCTTTTAGGCCCAAAAAAATAAAATTAAAATAAATAAATAAATAAATAAATAAATAAATAAATAAATAAAATGAAAAACTAGAAAACTAAATAAATACATATTTTATTTAATTAAATTGGAGGATTTTTTTTATTTTTACTTTAAAAAAGTAAAATGTAATTAAATACATTAAATAGTATTTGAAATTATTAAACACACATTAAATACATCAACTATTTCATGCACATTAGGTGCATTTAGGGCTGAAACGATTCCTCGAATG
>NW_015113569.1:87892-90392 GCF_001443285.1 Poecilia latipinna
AATACAAATAAAACAAAAATTTTAAATAAATTTAGTTAAATTTGGTTATTTTTATTTTATTACCAAAAAATTGTACCATTAACTTAAACAAAATAATCAATAATATTAAATAGGAATAATAAAAATAAAAGATAAAAATACTTCTTAATTTAGTTAAATTTGGTTATTTTTATTTTCATAACAAAATAATTAATAAATACAATTAAAGTAAAAAAAAAATTAAACAGGAATAAAAAAATAGATGATTGCATATTAAGCATAAAAGTTTGAAGTCTGACCTGCACAGAATATTCTGAGCTGCTGAGCAGGAGAGATGAGGTTGAGGTGCGTGGTGAAGAGATCCACAAAGGCCCCAGGATAAACGACGAAGACAAACATCCCGAAGCCGTTCACTCTCACAGACTCCCTGCAGGACGAAACATTAAGACACGTCTAATCACAGCATTAATAAAAAAACAATCAAAGAACCTTCACTGTGGACAAAATATGAAAAACTAGATCATTAAAATGTTTGAAGAGAAACAGATTTGAACGAATCCAGCACTCTGAATCTTCTCCAGTCTCATCTTCTCACTGTACATTTTTGTAAAAATTAAAATTTATTGAATGACGATGCTTTGAGAATATTGATAATAAACTATGACTGCAGATGGCAATAAAAGCTCAAGCCTGTCATGATAGCATACTTTGCTGGTTGATAAATTAGCCCAGAAGTTATCACAATAAATTATAATATTGTTGGTTTTTCAAGTAATATAATGGTAATAGATCCATAAACTTTAAATTCTTATGGACATTTAACACCAGAATTGTAAAACATTTTAAATATCCAAAATAAATAAAGAAAACACCATAAACAACAAATAGAATTAAAACTGAAGTTTGTAAACAAAATTGTCCTTTTAAAAAAAAGTAATAGTTGAGACCAAAGAAACAGACTGAGGACTTTAATCATCCAATTTTTGGTAGAAAGAGAGAAAAGAGAAAAGCTATAAATTATGAAAATGGAAATTATTGAACTCGTTTGTCAAAATATGTCTAAATTTAGCATTTAGACCCATTTTAACCATTTCCAGATCTTAAATAAGAAAAATACTCAGCTTAACTAAAGAAACTAAAAACAGAATTGTACGTTTAAAAATGTAAACATTGAAAGAAATTTTGCTGCAAGGCTCCAATATTAATAAAATAAATAACTAAAAGTAAAAAGTATAATAATGAAGAGAATGAATATGGGAAAAAAGCAGTGAGAATAAAAATTTTTACAGTACATTTATAAGAAACATGAAGTTTCAACAGAGAGCACCGAGCTGCTTCCTGCTGGTTGCCGTGGTAACGGTGCTGGTGTTTCCTACCTAAGCGCGGCCACAGCGTGACCCAGCTCATGGATGACGCCGCTGAGCAGCAGAGCGATGAAGAAGTAGGCCAGCTGACTGGTGGGCAGGTTCACACCCGGGACCTGAAAACAAACCGGGAAGCAAAGGCACAGAAAATCAGGAAACCCTCTGGAGAATCAGCAGCTTCATCCGCGGATAAAAGTTATTTAAATATGTTCCCTTTGTTTTCTGCCCAACCATTTACAGAGGTGGGTAGAGCACACCAAAATTAATCGAATCATAACAGTAATGTTGACCCAGCACGTGACGTCACGCTCTTCAGAAACCTGCCCGCTCCGCCATGACTGACGTCAAAACAACCAAAACAGGCAGCCGGTAGCCGAAAATCGCTTCTATTTAGTTGATTTCCCTTTAAAAATGGTAATAAGACGCTGCGCGGTCGGCTGCATAAACAGACAAGGATAGAAACCAAATTTGTCATTTTATTTTATAACTTTTACTGAGGAAAGAAACAGCGGCCGTCAATAATAATGACTGTAAAAAGGATATAGTTTTCTTTTTACAAGGTAAGAAGACTAAGGTTCATATAACGTCTGTATCATTAAAGATATCAAATATAACATAATGGAGAAGGTACCAGTCTGACGGTTCGTAACCATGGAGACCGTGCCGCACCGTCATGTAGCCTAGCATGTATGGAAACAGCTGGTTAGCATCTCCTCTTTTGTACTTGTTTAATGCTGCTCTGGTTTAAAGAGAAACGCCGTTTATGACATAGTGATATAAATCATGTGGTGTGAATTCAGGCAAAGTCGTTAATTTGATCAACACATCAGGAGGGAGGAGGTACGTGTCGGTATCTAAGCTAGCTGTTTCCAACTATTTTAAACACCGCCGTCCGTTTGCCCCAACCCTACATTGTCAGCAGGGTAAAACTAACCTGTCTCACGACGGTCTAAACCGGACAAGTAGAAACCATGAATAAACGGGCAAAAACAACTTTGGAAAACAATTTCAGTCGCTCTGTTCAATACTCCCGTCCCTCACTTTGTACGTCCATCATGGCGTCTCGAATGATTAAGTGACGTAGATGCAAGAAGTTAGAAGTTCGATAGAGCTAGTTCCAAGCGTGTGGCCTGTTTATTGTTGTCATAGCAACTCCA
>NW_015113569.1:94425-108263 GCF_001443285.1 Poecilia latipinna
AGAAAAGAACAGAAGATTGATTGAATGGATGGATGGACAGACAGATGGACCAAAAGATGGACAGACGGATGGGCCAGTAGACAGACAAATGGATGGATGGATGGATGGATGGATGGATGGATGGATGGATGGATGGATGGATGGACCAATAGAAAATGGATGGATGGATGGACCAATAGATAGACAGATGGACGGACAAATGGATGAATAGATGGATGGATGGACCAATAGACAGAAGATAGCATGCACGCACGGACAGACGAGTTGACAGACGGATGAACCAATTGAGAGATTAATGGATGGACGTATCGACAGATAGATGACTGAATGAATAGATTGGTGAAAGGATGAACAGAATCCTTAACTTAAACTAAGTCAATATTAGCATTAGCATATTACTGACAATTACCCCAAACATATCATACTTCTACATACTGTCCAATGTTCATACATGCCTTGCTCAATGTGGATGGAATTTAACTACCAACTCCTAAACAGACGTACCACCACCTGCAGAGTCTGCTGCCCACCGATCCGCGGGTTGTCTGTGGTCATCTGGGCGTAGGTCTGCTGCAGCGTCTTCACCAGCAGCACCACCGATCCCAACATGGCGGCCACACCAAACACTAGACCACTGCTAAACCTGACACACACACACATCACACCAGTGAGTTCAAAGGTCAATCAACCAACATTTAGGAACTCAGTGACGGGTTATCTTTTTAACTTTTATTAATTTAAGTAATTACGTGTGTATCCTCACCAAAGGTAGAGGGCTCGGGGGTTGATGCGGGCACAGTAAGCAAACAGTCGGTTAAACATGGTGGTCTGCCATCTCACATGAAAAGGAGACAACATCAACCCTCGGCTGGCCAGCCACGATTCATAGTTGATCCGGTGCGTGGCAGATGACTGCAGGAAAGGAGGAAATAAAACCACGTTTTTAAAACGGATGGTCAAGTACACCAACTCCAAATATTAGACTTTCACAATAACATTTGTATGTATACATGTAGGATCTCATCTGGAGCCTCTGCTATTGTGCTGAGGTTTTAAATTTTACTCACTGTATTTACTGTGTATGTAATGCGCCAGTTCGATGTTATATAGCTTTCCGGAAATCACCTGTTCTATAAACAATTATCGTCCACATCAAAGAGAGAAGGAAAGAGCTGAACAAGATGGCTGTTAATGTTAATTCAATATTTGGAAATGTGACCAACACACTCCCTCGCTGCTACAACTAAAACTACGGGCAAACTTCAACTCTAAAACAGCGCAGAAAGTCGACGTCAGCCTTCACGACTTCTCATTCTGTTCGCTGATTGGTTCAGTCGAAATTCTGTTAATTCCAAGTGAATGGGAGAAAGCCCAGACCGAACTGTGAAGCGAGATTTGAATCAAGCGGAATAGTGTTGGAAAACAATGACCAGGCCAGTTATGTTCACACTAACATTAGCCAGCATTAGCCATCCCACCCAAAAGAGTTTAATTTATGAATTTACATTAATGTTGGATATCTACATTAACTGTTGGATATTATGATACAATTTGGTGTAGGACTGACCTAAATACGTTTAATGTTTAACGGAGGCAGATCAATAGTAGTTAAGACTCCCTAACGGTGGTGAAATAGCCCTTTTCTACGGATGCTAACAGCTAAATGGGGCCGCCTATGACGACCGAGCCTCGTTTTTCACCCAAAAGAATAATCTGTAACATTGATTTCCTGAGAGCTAGCTCAGTTAAGTACAAATGAGGTTAAAATCTTACCCTGAGAAGTGTGTCGGCTAGGTAGACAGCACACCAGCCTGCCATCACGAACACAAGCAGGGACACCGGGATCATGGTGCGGCTCTGTCAGAGGACTCTCCGCGGAACTGTCCAACCGAACTGCGGCCTCTCCATCGCTCCGTTTGCGCACAGCAAGGCCGCGATTAGGCGGCTCGAAAACCGCGAAGAAAAGCCGGCATGTTTCTGTAAAACGTTCAAACAGGCGAAAGTGGGTTTGTTTACAGCGGAAATGAGACACAAGTCACCGGCTGGTTGCTCTTCTTCTGCTTCCTCTGTGGTAAACATAGAGCGCACTACTGCCACCTAGTGTTGAATATATTTCCTGAAGATTTTAGATTGAAATAGAAAGTGCTGGGTTTTAATTTTTAAAAAAAGTACACAAAAAAATGCGAGATAAAAACGTTTTAAAAATGTCAAAATTTAAATTTTATTAAAAAAAAAAAAACAATCTGAATACTTTAATGTTAGTTCACACTACATTTTCATATAGGCAGAAGTGACTTTATGGTTTAGAGAAAATGTAGAAATTCTACTATTCCTACTTTTTAAGCTTGTCAACATGTCACATTTTAATCAGCAATTTCTGTGTCAGAGAGGAAGTTTTGGAGAAGATAAAATCAAGGTTAGGATAGAAAAGAATAAGATATAAACATCCCATATATGCATTCTTAAACATGTTTAATTGAAAAGTACAAATGCTGGAAACACTCAAATTATTTTGTTTTGATGTCTTAATTCTACAATCTACTTTTTGACTCAGGAGGACTGAATACAAATGAGTGCCACATGTTCTGGATTTGTATTTGTCAAAAAATAATTGCTTTTCTACATTTTAACATAAGCAATTATGCTCCACTGTGAAATTCAATAAAACACATGAAATTATGTGGCTGTAATGAGACAAAATGGGAAACGATTCAAGTAATGTTGTGCATGGTCACTTCAAGCAAATCAGCAAGTCTTATATTGTCTATGCTGTTAAATGCTAAAATAAATAAACTTAGACCAGAGTAATCAATAGAGCTGTGGACATAAATATGATATCATTAAACACAGTGATGATGTAAGTCGGTCGCTATAAAGAAACTAGCCCAGACTCTGACTCATTAAGCTAGTGAAACATTAAACTGCAAGTGGATAAACGCCTGTTGGTTTAGTCACTTCATATCTTCCCAGCACTTCACAGCCAAATACTCAGAGCCTGCAGTATGTAGCTTCTTTTGGAGACTTTCAAAATCATAAATGCATTTACAGCTTATTAAAACAGAGCTGAAGTAAGCCTCTCTTAGCACATTATCATTAGCATATAGCTAGCTTTTAATTTTCTTCTTACTTTCATTCTCAGACTGATCTATAGTATTTCAAGTGCTCTGATTTTACAGCAACTTAACATTAGCTTGAAAAGTTGAGCAACTACAGCCTTGAGGGTGCTAAACTAATCTAAGCTAGCAACTACCTAGGTTCCTGATTTTATAGAAACTTCCCATAAGTTTGAAAAGTTAAGCAATTACACTTTTGTAGGTGGCTAAATTAATCTAAGCTAGCAACTAGCTATTTCTCTGATTTTACAGCAACTTCATATTAGCTTGAAAAATTATGTGACTACAGACTTGCAGGTGGCTAAGCTAATCTAAGCTAGAAACTAAACTAGCTAGATCCCTGATTTTACAATGGGAAGTTAACCAGCCTGTGTACTCTTCTCGCTACAGATGCTAAGCTAATCTGAACCAACAACTAGCCACTAGCACTAATATGTCAGAAACAAAGTCCTCTACTTCTATCATCACCTCTTTGAAAGATTAGTAAAGGGTTTAAAAACTAAGCCCATAATTTTATCTGTAGAATGTTGTAAAATTTGGAAATTTAGCAGGTGACAAGCTTTAATATGATTTAAAGAAAGTTTAACAGTTTAACATTAGTTTAACAGAAAATGGTTGAAAAGCCATTTTTAGGGCTTTGGGACTCAAATCACTTTGTGCCAAAAATGATTTTACTTTATTATTTATTCATGTTTTTTTGCCTAACTTAACTTTTAAGTCAATAATTCCTTTATACTGATGAAAAAGTACTGTTTCTATTGGTAGATTATTTCACTTATAATATGGGAAAATGTCTTGTTATAAGAGAAATAATCTGCCAGTGAAACTAACAGCTTTTCTTTTATTAATTTGAAGGAATTATTCCCTTTAAAGTTTAAACAAGCTTCTATATTGCTGAAAAGTCACTTGTAAGTTAGTTTAGTCTTATTTCTAGTGTGCTAAGTTATATTCTCTAGAAACTAGACCAAAAATACTTGGTAAGACTTGATGTTTTTGCAGTGAAGGTTGCAAATAAATGCGCAGGGTTGCAGTAACTGCAGTTCGTTCTTCATTAAATGCAGTTTAACTATCTGCGGTGAGGATGCTTATCTCTAAAACACCAGACTCTCCTCGTCAACAAGTGAGGACACCATGTGGGTTGTATTTGCATATGTTGGAATAAATAACCAGGCTGCAGTTTAGGGTTTCTCATTTCACTACTTGGACACACAGCAGCTCCATCTGTCCAGCAGAACCGACCCAGAAGGACCCTGGAGGTTTGTTGTGATGAATGTAGATCGGTTTTGACAAAGGTAAGTGAAATTCATCGACTCACACTGAGAGGGAGGGCTGAAGGCTCATTTAAGTTGTGTGATGCTGGGTCGGTTTCCACACTTGGAGGAGTCCCGTGTCTACCGGAGCCAATCAGGACGAGCTGAAACGGGTCAGGTAGCTGGAGAGGAGCTCAGAGAGAGCGCGAGGCCGGCCAGAGCAGCTACGCACAACAGGAGGTAAGACAACACACACACGATCACACACACCTTTAACTCTGCCGGATCCCTCCTGTGGCTGCAACGTAAACTTTAAATTTAAAAACATCAAGCGGCTCCTGCTCGCCCCTCATGGGCGTCAGAGCAGAATTAGGCCACTGCCTTTTTAGCTACTGAGATTAAAGAGGGGGTTTATACGCATATTATCTTTGTTCTTTTCTAGTTTATACTATAATTTTTATGTTTATTCTTTAAAAAGTTAGTTTTTTCATTGACATTTGACAATTATTTATGAAGTCAACAGATCACCATAGTTAAATATTCCAAATATGTTCTTTTACTCAGGATTAAAAATAAACAAACGAGTTCAAACTATGTATAAGGAAATAAAATCTTTATTTATTTCAAACAAGTAAAATGTCAGAGAAAAAATAAAATAAGAAAACAAAACAAACAAAAAATTAAATTAAATATGTTAACAAAGTCTATATCTATATGTAAATATAGAAATTGATAATGTTTGTTCTTTTAATAATAATAATTGAATAAGTAAAATGTCATAGAAAAAATTGAAATAAGAAAAAAATATATATATTCTTATTGTGTTTTTTTTTACATTTTACATATACATATTTCGTATGTCTATATCTAGCTATATATGGATATTTCAATATATATTTTTGTTAAATAATAATAATAATAATAATAAAAATAATAATAATTCATTAAAAAACCTTCCATATCCTGTTCAAGGAGTACAGAAAATGAAACAATTGGATCCCTCAACATCCAAATATGTATAATATTATACATAGTTACACTTCTAATTTTTACTCGTCACAATTTTTATTCTTTTCAAATTAAACATATTCAATTAATTTATTATTATGTACGCCATGTTTACTGCATACAGTCTCCTGTAAGATATCCTTACATCCATATTAATCTTTAACAAAACAATCAAAAGTAAAACCTAAGTAGTCAATGACATATTCACAACAACCTGAAAAACCACTAAAGTAGTTTTTAAACAGAGTTTTAGTTGTGTTATGATCCGTTTCATGAGAGTGAGCGAGTGTGTGAGCGGATAGAAAGCAGGTCCCTTCTGTGTATCACTCATCTATTTATAGAGAGAACAAATCCTAGATATGAGAGGAATCCTTCAGCCACAAACGAGGCAGCGGCAGAGAGGAGAGGCTAAAGAGAAACACGTAGAGAGGTGACAAGTCAAAGGAACCACATTTAGGACTCGGTTCAAGTAATAAACGGTGCTGTTCCTTCATCAGGCGGTGAGTTAAAGCTGCTTCATGTTTTACATCCACTAGAAAAGTTTTAGATCACAACTCAAGTCAGAGTAAACTTATTTGTAATAAAGAAATATTTATTTCGCTCTGATTTGATCATAGTGTGAAGTAAATTCAAATTAAATCGAATAATTTGATGTTTTGTAAGCTAGCTGTGAAGCAAAATGCTAGCAAAATGGTGGTCGAAGTCAGTTTGTTCATAGGAATGAAGCTTTCTGGCTAGTCGGAAAATCTGTAGGATTTGTGTAATACTTTATATTAAGTATTAACGGTTCTACCTGTAGACTCCGCTATTGTTTATAATAGAGCTGGACAATATGGCTGAAAAACGCACCACGATATAAACGCTTCCTATCAGTGTCGATACATTTTTTTGTTTGTTTTGAATATCCAAATTACTAGCAAACTGGTTTCGTTTTCTCCTGTTTTATCCACAGTTTTCACTTTACGCCATTGTTTAATTTTTTATTACTGTTTTTAATCAGTTAGGAGGCACAGTGGGGGAACCTGAAACTGCCGCGCCAGTTACTCAGCAGGTCGTTGCTAGGTAACAACAGTTGGATGGGGCGGGGCTTGAAACTGCCGCTCACCCAGCGGGTCGTTGCTAGGCAACCAAAGAGCGAGTGACGTGACTTGGTTAATTCCACCAACAATTTCTTTTGGCTAGCTGGGAAAGTTTGGCTAACCTTTCCTCTGGCTACATTTCCCATAAAGCTGTACCGTTTTGATTTGGAGTTCAGTGTATATTATGTTGAATATTGAATATTATACCGGACGTATTATCTATTAATATTGATCACATCCAATTTTTCTGACTAAAGTTTGGCGTTCTCGTTTTGTTCGAACTTAATAAAACAAAGCGGCCATTTTAGCTTCAGAAACAACACTTATTTTTACAAAATGCTAATAAACATGTTAGTTATTAATACTTAGCAATGTTCTTAGCTTTATTTAAAAAAATATATTGTTAATAAAATTCAGTCTTGTCTGATTGTTTCATTCAGTTCTCCTGATGCTAATTATTTCTTCAACTTTCCAAGACTGTGTTGAGTCTGAGGCGTTTTTGACATGTTTCCAGGATATTTTGAACCCTGCAATACCATTTTCAGGGTTCCATTTAGGAACATTTTCTAAACTCCTTTTCTTATTGTTAGACCAGAAAGCAGTATAAAAATGACTCAGTGTCATAAATCTCATTAAGAACAAGTGAGTAGACACTTATTGTGTATGTTTCTTGTAAAAAAAACTCAAAGTTTAATGCTCCTTAAACAAAATGTTAACTTTAACTGGCATAAAGATGTAATTAAAACATTAAATGTTACAGTTGCAGTCACATCATGACATTCATGAAGTACAATAATAGCACACATGCACACACCCTACTACTCATTACTCGACACGAACGCAAAAGATCCAGTTTGTGCACAACTGGTTTGACATAAAATCTCCTCCACCTGCGCACAGAAAGCAAAATACAGACTTTATTAGGAAGCAGCTGCTTCTCATCACGTAACATCCCACAAGCTTGTGGATATTTTGGGGGGAGAGCGCAGAGTTTTTCCTGTGTTGTTGTCAAACAGCTCCATGGAAACCAAAGGAGGGAAATGTCTCTGGTCCTCATAGCTGCAAACGGACTGGATAAAAACAGAGGAGACTCCTAGGAGCAGGAAGAACTGATCAGGAGAATGAAAAGAAGTTTTAGGAAGGAAATAAATACTTAAAAATGACTCATAACTACTCAGGAAAAGTATGATAGCGTATTGGAGAAAAACCATTAAAGGAGGAGTAAATTACTGCCAAAAAACTCAGAAATTTTGAGATGAAGTTCAGAAAAGTTGAAAATTTGCAAGAAAAAAATCAGAAATTCAGACATTTTCAAGTCCTTTTCTTAAAAAGAATCTGGGATTAACCTCAGCATTTCTGAGATTTTTCTAGAAATTTTTCAGCTTTTAAAAGGAACTTTAATTTTTTTCAATTTAGCCTAATCAGATTAAGAATGTTTTCAAAGTGCCAGTTGTGGCAGAATAAATACAGAAAATTATTTTACATTATATTTTTAGTTATTACTTTATATATTACAGTATACTGTATAATTATGTAAATTATTTTATATGTTGAAATATAGAACCCATAAATAAACTGTTAAAATAATAAACAGCTATCTCTGCATTCTTAAAATTAAATAATATTGACTAAAGTTGTATTGTTACTTCCTTCGTGTTTTCCGTTAAACTTTGCTCATTTAATTATTTCTGACATCATGTAGGTTGGACTTCAGTTGCCACAAAAATCTTGTTTGTCCTCTGCAAAAGTTTGACAGGTTTTCATATTTGCCTTAATACTTTATGGAAACGAAAAGGAAAATAAAATGTTGCTGTAACTCATATTAGTTAAACAAAAGGGCAAAAAGTGAAAATCAGTTCAAAACAAGAAGGAACGGTTGTCCAGTGACGGTGTTTGTTTGTTTGTTTGAGTGATTTTTCAGACATTCCAGCTTTTAAACTCTCCACAGATAAACTCCCAAAACGCTGAACAAGATGAAGTTTGCAGAGCAAATGTATGAATGGATCCAACAATGTTTTCCTTTATGTCATCAGAGGTCCAGAATGATGATGCAAATGTTGGTGCATGTGCAAATTATATTAAAACAATGGTTTCAGTCTTCTCCATATTCTTTAGAGTAAAACTCACACATGAAAATGGGTATTTACAAACACTCTATAAAAATATATTATTTTGTTCCTCACTGTGTGAAGAGAATCAACAATAATCTTTGTTAAAAAAAGAGTATTTTTAAATAAAATTTTAGTTTCTAGCTTCTTGAAACAATTCATATACTGTAGGATTTTTATGTCTATAAATGCCGAATTAAATAAAATCAGTCAGTAGGAATGGGCCAGAATTACAGCAAACTGTTGTCAGAAGCTTGGGGAGGAAAAGTAAAACGTTTAAAATTAATTCTACCAAATACTGAGGAAATGTACATGAGGTTAATCATAGTTAGAAAATAAAGAAGCAAATTTCTACCAAAAAAACAAAACAAAAAGAAACCTCAGAAATTTTAAGATTATTCTCAGAAATTTCATAGGATGAAATCTGAAAAGTCTTGGCTCCAAAAGTAAAAATGTTTTTTTTTTCTTCAGAAAAAACTCAGAATTTTCTGAGCTCCAAAAGTAAAAAAACAAAAATAATAAATTTTATCTATCTCAGTATATTTTTTAGAATAGAGATGGAAATTTCTGAGCTCCAAAAGTTAATATAAAAAAACAATGGTAGAAAAAACCAAAACTTTTGGAAAGCTTAAATTCTTGACCTTTGGAAGTCTTCTGAAATGTGAAACTCTAAAATTCCAAGTTTTCTCCATAAAATTTCAGATGTCCGTTTCTAAGTTTTAGCTTCTTTTTTTTATATATAAAAAAAAAAATCTAGAAAATTTCTGAGATTAGTTTCAATTCTAGACTTTTGGAACTCTGAATTTTTTTTTTTTTAAAGTTTTTTGGCTGTGCAACTCAATCCTTTTTTTATCATCCACAAAAGAATTTATTTTTGTTCCAACATTTAGAAAATCTTAATAACTTTGGCAAATGTAACTTATCTGAAACAGAAAAGTGGTTTTATGTCAGGTTGTGGGGAAAGAGTCTGTTTACATGTAAATGTCTGGTTTCAGACAGTTTGCATGTCCTCTGCTTTAAATCATTTACTTTAATCCTAAATGCAGTAATAATATAACACTGCATGCATTTCCCCACACACATTGATTGATTGATTAGTGTGACTAATTTATTTGATTACAATCCAAAGGTGCACCCAGAGGTGAAACCAGCTCACTTTTATTTTGACAGGATTTCTGTCTGCTTCTCATGAAAGATTCAGAGAACAGTTCCTGTACCTGGTTTTCTTTGTAAGAGTCGCTAAGCAACTGTAACGGTATCCCGTTCCTCAAAAACCGCTGTCCCAGTGCGCCCAGTAGCTTCCCGACCCACTGGTGAATGTGTTGGGTTTCCCTCCTGCAGGTCAGCGGACTCACTGACGAGGCGAGGATTATGTCCAAACCCGTGACCAACGTGAAGGCCTTGCAGGTAAATGACTTTCTACTGCAAAGAGTCTTTTCCACATTAAGTTTTTTATTATTACTGAAGGTTCAAACAGTGCATTTACAATATCAAGGCTTTTTTTGTGCAAATTTGAGAGCGAGGCAAACATATGCAGCTTTAATGTCAAAAAAGAAGTTTTGTTCACTGAATCCGCTTCTTGTGCTCGTTTTCATGTCTAACCATGGGATAGGCGTTGGTACAACAGGAAATTCACAGCTCACGCTGCAAAAACACAAAATATTACCAAGTAATTTGGTCCAGTTTCTAGTGCAAATATCCCACTAAACTTAAAATAACTTATAAGGAACTTTTCAGCAAGATATAGGAGCTTGTTTTTTCAATTGCTGGATTATTTCACAGATAATATGGGAAAAGTAAAAAAATAATCCGTCTTTTTCTGCAATTTTAAGGAATTATTTACCTAAAATAAGCTCATATATTTTGCTAAAAGTCCTTATAAGTTAGTTGTGTCTTATTTTAAGTGCAATAAGAAACTAGACCAAATTTACTTGGTAATATTTTGTGTTTTTGCAGGGCTGTCTCATAACAGCAGTACAATTTCACATTAAAAATATCTCATCATATAAAATAAATAAAAAAGAAAAACCTTCTGATTCTGCCATGTCAGCAGATTTGCATATTAAAATTATTTATACCAAATTTTAGATTCTATTTTAAACATTTTCTAAATAACACAAAGTCATGTTGTCTAGTTAATCGCAACAATCGCCAATCCGTTGATAAAAATAGCTGCTTATTTCCATTGCTGGATTTAATGTCATTTTAATGTTAAAATTCACAAACGTAGCTTTGTTTCAAGCAATTTCTGTTTTTGATTTTTCCGACTTGAGTGTCCATTTTGACTATATTATTCAAAAATATTTTCCAGAAATAGAAATAGATTGGTACATTGACGTCTGTAATGCGACAAAATGCAAAGAATGAAGATAAAAGAGTTAATTTTGTTTGTATTATAGATGAATTTCTCATTACACTCCAAAAGTAAATGTCAATATAAGAAAGAAACTCTAAATTATGGCATTGGATTGTGGATAAAATAATTGTTAGTCATAAATAAACACGGAAAAGTATTATTTTAAAATCAAAACAGTGTTTTTGAACCTATTTATTTCAAGTTTTTGTTTTGTAACAAAAAATCATGTTGACTGGAATGAAAAAAATGGTAAATTATACAAAACTAATGCTAAAATGAACAAAACAGTTCACAGAAATAACCTGAAATCTAATTAGACTAATTTATACGTAACTAATGCATGTAATTTTTCAAATGTTAAAAATTTATATTTAATTTTTTAACTCGGAATGTCATTTGTACACAACTAAAACAAAATGTGTCACATTAGGAGCCAATATTAGAACATGTATTACTCTAAATATCTGTAAAAGGCACCCAGATGCTAATATTAGCATTAGCATGCTAACACGAGGAACTTCGTAGGTTAAGTCTAATTGAATAGAACATTTCAGCAACAAGGCAGAAAAGCTGAACTACTTTACTTTGTAATTATCTGAGTTACAAATTAAAAACTTTTTAAAACTTCCAGAAATAAAAGACAATCAAGCTAATGCTAATGCTAGCATTAGCTTGCTTGTCTTAGGCCATTTTTGGTTCATTTTAAATAGCGTACATTACTACTTTTTTGTTTCAAAATCAATATAGACTAAAAATTAAAACCTAACAAGACGTGAAAACATCATGATATCAAAACATGAAAATAAAATTACTTAACATGTTCAAGTACTTCTTTTTTTTTTACACCAAAACAAACATGAAGTGAAATCTATATATAAACAATCATGTTACATAAAACACCTGTTAAGCTAATATTCAACAACAGTTTGATAATATTCAATATTTTAAGCAAATATCAGTGCAATTTAAGGTTATTTGGGGGAATAAAACACTTTTTTTGGAGGATGTTTGGTAATATGGTAATAGGAATTTCACAACTCAAAGTAATTAAATATTAAGATAAATTAGAATCACATTTAAGAGTGCTTGAGGAGAAAATCAGGACTTTTTTATTAAAAAGAAAATATAAGTATTTTCTTATGTTTGACAAATTAAACAAGAAAACTAATTAGTTAGGTTGGTTTTAGTAGTAGCTATTAAATGTTGCAGATTTCTAAACTTATATGAAAGGGAGTTAAAAATAAATTCAGATTTTTACTTATAAAAGAATATCCAAAACAGATTTAAATTTAAAGAGAAAAATCAAATACAAATGAAAAATAAAATGTTGAATTGTCTTTTGTATTTTTTTATGTTTGTAATAGAGTTAAAAACCTAACTTTATTCTCATTCATTATTTCTTCCAGTTGTTACGTGAACTATTCATGTTTATTATTGAGTGAATGAAAAAAAGTGAAAACTGCTTCCTTAACTTCACAGCTACAAACTACTTCATGTTCATAAAAGGCTTTGGAGTTTGTGGATGTAATGCAATAAATACTTTATAGAAAATCTTGTCATAACAGCATAAACTTTCATTTTAAAACTCAGTTTTTCTTTACATAAAATGGAGGTAAAAACAACAACTTTATATCGAGGTGTTGGGATTTTTCAGTAATAATGGCTTTCTTTTTTAGTGAAATACTGCTTTAATCTTTGGTTGTAGAGATGAATTAGTTTTGCTAAACGCACTTTACGCATAAAGACAGCAAACAGTTTCAGCCAAAGCAACATTACAGGAATACAAACATCAGCAAACATGCTGCAGGATTCAAGAACTGATTTTTTAATTTACCTTTTCCCTTTCAGAGTCCGTTTCGGTCTTAAAACCTTTAAAATACTTCTGTAACAAACACTACTCCAGCTTTGTACAGCTGCACAATGTGCGCTTATTTACAAATACAGTACAAACACATGAAACAGGCAGCGGCTAACACGGAGCTAGCTAGCTGCTATCTAACGCCGTGTTAGCTACATGCTAACTCGATTAGCTTCCTCTCTTCTCTCTCTGGCCTAATTTTCATAAACACATACGTCGGTTTTTATGGCCCGCTGAAACCAGGAAGCAGTGGTCATTATTAAAAACGACTGGTTTTTCTGGAAAGTGCAAGCGTAAACATTGAGCTCCATTCATCGTCTCATTTCCCCCCACCAGGCTAATCTGAACATCCCGATGGGAGCGCTGCGTCCGGGGGCGGGACTTCCTGTCAGGAGGAGAGAGGAGACAGTGGACACAGAGGAGGTGAGACTGTGGACACAAAGCTTGGCTCAGTTTCACTTTGATTTGGTGAATCATCAAAACTACACAAAAACAAAGCATTACTTTATATATATATATAAATAAAAAAAACAGACTGAAGGCAAAGGCTAACTCCTACCTTTTCGTAAAGAAATTTTACTCACTACTTCAAACTATTTTTACTCAAGTGAAAGTAAAAAGTATCTGTCCAAGAAATTATGCAAGAGTAACAAAGCATTTGGTAAAAAGTCTGATCAAATTATTAATCATTTAATATTTAAAAATTACATTCTCAGGTGGTTCAAATATCAGTTTAAGTGGAAATGTTTGGTATTTTTAGGATCAAAATGGCAATAATTCATGCAAGTAGCAAAAAATAAAATCAGGCAAAAGAAAATGTTTCCATGTCAGTTAAAAAAAAAAACTTATGAAACTTTAATAAAAACAGCAAATGTGTGTCTGTGTCTGTGTCTGGTAAGTTTGTGGTTAAAATATGTTTGTTCCTTATTCAGTTGGTAGAGAATCCAGACATTTTGCTCAAGATAGAAATACTTCATAATAAAATTACTCAAAGTAAAAAGTACAGCGTAGTAAAAATACTCCTAAAAGATGTAGAGCTGTGTACAAAAGTACACAGCTCTACATC
>NW_015113569.1:112481-133539 GCF_001443285.1 Poecilia latipinna
TTTAACTGAAGTCCTAAAAGGGGTTTTAATGTTTTTATCTGTTTTAATCTTTTTCAAAATCTCTTTCACACTGTTTATTCTGTCACATGCTGTTTGCATTTTAATTATGTAAAGCACTTTGAAATGCCTTGCTGCTGAAATGTGCTATACAAATAAAATTTGATCGATTGATTGATTAAAAAACACTGCAGGTAGAGTTGGGTAATGTTATTACCCAACTCTACCTGCAGCCTACATTAACAAAATATATATTCTGCTCATATAAGAAGAGATACAAAGATTTATATTTAAATGTGAATGTTTTGCGACAGCATAAGCCGTTATCATTTTAAAGCAAGATGGGACATAATTTGAGATCATTTAATTCGTTCCACAATTTAAGGCCAATAACTGAAACACAAACCTTTAGCATTTTCAGGTTTCTCCTATTTTTTCTGGCTTCATTCTGCAGATCTGCATTCTCACGGCTGTTTAGTTTAAGGAAGAGTCAACTAAACTCTGCTTGTCTAATTGTCTCATTGGGTTTGGTTCTGTTGAGTTTTGTGAACCAGATTGAGAGTCGTACATCAGGCGTGAACACCTCCACATGTGGACTCTCTGGTCCTGTTTGGTCACGCCTCGTGTTTCCCTAAGCAAATGAAGCCGGGTCACATTGTGGGCCAAGCCGAACAAACAAAGCAGAGAAACTAAATTTCTCAGAATCTGAGGCTTTAAAGGAGAACGACTCCGGTTTCAGATGCTTCCAGGGTTTCTACAGCCTGGAAAATCCTGGAAAATTATGGAGTAAGAAGAAAATAGAAAATGGAAAAACGATTGGCTTTCACACCCTGCTATCCATCCATCCATCCATCCATCCATCCTCCATCCATCCATCCGACTTTCCTTCCATCCATCCGTCCATCCATCGTTTCTGGTCCTTTGGATGCTGATCAGTCCGTCTGATGGACAAACGGTGATGAAATAATGAAACCAACGATTTTCACCATCTGACCGATTAATTAAACTTTCCTGTTTTTTGCAGAAATGTTAAAATCTCTCTGCCTTCAGTACGGTGGTTCTTTAGCTGCAAAGCCAAGCTGTGAAGGATTTACATAATAAAAACAAATTTAAGGGTGTCCACACGTAAGCAACCAGCCGGTTTGTTTATTTTTCAGCTGAACTGAACAGGATGTGTGTCACATTATATTTTTAATTTCAATGTTTTTCATTCAGTTTATGTGTTGTTTTGCTGCAGGCTCAACCACCAGAACTACCGATGCGTCCCCCGTCACTAGAAGACAAGAAGCCTCTGCAGAAGCTACCGGGCCCGGCCGTCAACCTATCAGAGCTACAAAACAAAAAGAGCGAACTACGATGGGTCACCAAGGAGTAACATGTAGGTTCACCTGGGGATTCACTCAATTAACAATAAAAACTGAAATCTAATATACCAACAAGAGCTGAAAGTGTCAGCTTGATCATTTTTGAAGATGGATGGTTGAAAAGAAAAAAGCTAAAGCTATTTACAGGTGGGATTGTCGATTTTCATATTGTATCAAAACTGTTTTTGGCTGTACACTGCAAAACAACTAAATCTTACCAAGTAATTTTGGTCTAGTTTCTAGTCTGAATATCTTAGTACATCTGAAGTAAGACAAAAGTAGCTTAAATAAGTTTTCAGCAAGAAATAGGAGGTTATTTTAGGTCAAAATTTACTTAATATTCATTAAAAATAATTTTTTTCCCTATGTTATAAGATAAATAATCTGCCAAGAAAACAAGTAGTAACTAAGATGTTTGTAATAGAAACTAGAAAAGACATAAAAAAACCAAATGAGTTTACATTACATAACTGAGGAACAAACATTGTTAAAAATATAAGACAAATGTACAAAAGCACATTTATTTTTCCATTCAATGTTGTTGTTTTCAGAGTTGCTCAGTGCAGACAGATCACAGTGAAAGTGTCCAGAAATAAAACTGATGCAAATAAGAACCAAAGCACAGAAAGGAAGGATAGAGGGTGATTTATAAGCCATGCCACTCCCTCGTTGTGAGGGATGCAAATTCAGTCTGAGTGAAAGAAAATAGTTAATTTTCCAACAAAAACGCAGCTGTGTTTTAACGTGCAGAAGGAAGCTGTTTGGAAATACAGCAAAAAGTCCAGAGCAGACTAAAACTAAAAACAATTCAGCCGTCTAGACAAAACTATTAACTGTGTCTTTTATTCATTTAGATAATATTTAACTTAAGAAAAAATATAGTTTGAGTTAAAAAATGCTAATTTTAGTTCTTAAAGGTAGAAATATTTAAAATCTTTACTGTCAAAGGTAAATATAGTTACTGGTAATTCTCTCAGTTCGCCACAGGGGGTCACTGTCGGCCACTCTTTTTTCCATTGGGTCAAGCTGAGCTATTGTTGATGTGTGTGAGTGTGTGTGTGTGTGGGCTGGGAGGGTTGAGTCAGGCACTATATTTGTATTTTGTAGCATTACTAGTGTGTGTTTTAGGAGTGTGAGCAGTGTGGAGCGGTCTGTGCTGTGACTTTGTCAGCAGGACACAGAAACCGCGGCACATAAACAGCGAGACCGCTCCACCCTGTCAGAGGAACGCAGCAGGAACCGTCCGATAATGAAGCGAAACCAGCACTAAAAACAACACGTTCATCCGTTTAATCGGATCTGTCGCTTTTCTTAAAAACAGGAAAAACACAAACCTCATTATTCTTATTAATGGGAATTTGGGTTTGGCAGGTTTTTAAAAATAAACATTATTAATCAAAGCAGTTCAACTTAAAAATAATGTAAATATGTATCACAAAATATGGGTTTTGATGTCAGTTGATGTTGATATTTAGTGATTATTTTTTTGTTTTAAAAACTTGAAATCCTGACAAACTAGTGATCTTTCCTGTTTTATCCAAGGTTGTCCTCTTCAGCTGTTATAGTAATTTTCTATTGTCTCTCCATATGGCTTATTTTTATTTTTAATCAGTTATGAGGGGTGTCTAAACCTTAAACTGCTGCTGCTCAAGTTACTCAAGGGGTTGTTGCTAGGTAACCTTAGAATGAGTGAGTTGCTAGGTAACCATAGAATGAGTGAGTTGATTCCACCAACCGCTTGCTTGGCTAGCTGTCAAAGGTTGAGCAGCTAAAGCCTTTGCTATGCCTGCATCTCCCAGAATGCTGTGCAGTTCTAGATCAGAGTTGAGTGAAATTATTGAATATTCTGTCAGACACATTATCTATTGATATTGATCACAATATGTGTTATTGATATATTGTCCAGCTCTAAGTTGTTGTAACTCAACAGCTACTAAAAAGTTTAGCGAATGCAGAGATGGGAGGGTTGAGTGCCTGTCGCTTTAATTGATACTAACCAATAGAAGCACGTCTTACATTGTTCCTTTTTAAGCCCCGCCCACATAGCTCCTGTTCTCAACACTCAAATTTCTTTGAGTTCAACCAAAAACAGTTGAAATCAAAAGATATGAGAATCGGAACCAAACATTTCTGACAAGCGCAAATACAATTTCTTTGTTTTTCACTTCTTGAGAAAAATATAAACAATTCAGATTAAAAACAGAAGGTTTTGTAGAAAATTTTCATTTTGTCCGATAAAATAATTTTAATGAAAAACAAAAACATAGATCTTTGTATGGAAAACTAGTTTCAAAAATAAAATATTTCATTATAATGCTAAAGGTGTTGATCAGAATTTCATTTTTGATTTGAATCACTTTTTGTTTGAATGTTTAAAAAAGTTAAATTTCCCTCCATATTGATTACTGAGTTACTTTTGACATCTTCTTGGCCTGTTTCATGTTTTCAGATAAGTGATTTTTGCAAGAGTAAAATACCATTGTTATCTGAAAACTGTATTGTATTTTTAACCCAAATTATCAGATGTTAATATTAAAATTTTATTTTTTGATCTGAAACTTTTACATGCAACAAAAGCAAAGGATCTTTACGAGATAAATAGTTTTTTGTATATCATCAATTTTCTTGCCATTAATCCACTTGAGCTGGAGATGTTTTCTCGTTGCAAAGTCTCTTGTTGACAAGGAAAATAACAATAATGTTACAATCAATGTATGAAAAAAAAATTAGAAAATGTAAATACATTTTTCTCTTTAAGATCTGGATAATTTGATTCCTGCCGTTTCGTTGATAGCTGCCAAATAAAATCCCTCACTGCAGATTTTCTCTTTTCTCCTGCAGGAAACTGAGCTGAGGAAGACGGACGATAATCTCCACAAACTGACTTTCCCTCTGCTGTGAAAGAGTAGAAACACTGCAGCTACAAGATATCAGAGGAACCCCAACAACCTGTCTAAATTTACCTCTAGAAACTTTCACTAATTTGATATTTCAGATTAAAATACACATTTAAGCTAATTTATATTTTAAAAAAGTAGAAATTTTCTGTTTGGACTCACTGAATAAGATGAGAGGTGTTAGCCATTATTTAAGTATTTTAGGGTTTGTTTAGTTTATTAGTTTAGAATGAAACACATTTAAAGAATACTCCTTTATCCCAAAACAAAATTAATTAACATTGTAGCAGTTAAATTTTAGACACTTCTGCTCTTTAGCGCCGCATTAGTTGTGTTGAGTAGACAGAAACTCCAGTAAGAGTAGCGCTACTTCAGCATATTTTTACTCAAGTAAAAGTAAAAAGTTCAAGAAATTACTCAAAAGTATTTAGTAAAAACAGTTACAAGTAACTATATTTTAAAATGATTTCATCAGACAACATAGTAATAAAATAATTCAGACAAGAGAAACACTTTCAAATATATATTTATATTTTCAATACAAATTAATGAAACTGATACTTAAAGCAGGTAATATATGCTGTATATGTAAGAACGTTATTTTTGGTGTTTATTGTATTTTATTGATCAAACGTCTCAGCAGGTAGCAAATAATATTAGGACAACAAAGCTTGTCTATTAACAAGAGGTCTCACTTCAACATAAACTGTAGGAGTGTCCAATTTTGGTTAAGACATGTTTATTCTTCATTCAGTGAAGTTATTTGCAGTGAGTAGAGTTTATTCGAATAGTAATATTACTGAAGTAAAACTAAGCAGTTCATCTACTCCTAAACTTTAACTGGCCTGTGATTAAATATTTCTACTGTATCAACTGAAGGGTTGGTTGCTTGGGGATTGGAGGTAAATATTACTTATATTTTTGTTGATGTTTTTGTGTTTTCCAGAAAATTAATATTATCACAGTAAAACCTATAAAAAAACAACAGACCCATTTTGTCATTTCCTGTTAAGCTAAAAGATAAAAAAATAATATGTTGGTTGGTTTTTCTACACCAAAACATCTGTTACTGAGTGGAAATCAAATAAATGTAGCTAAATTTCATTTTATACACTGGTGTAGATTTTCAGTGGTTGAATAAAAAGCAACAGGACTTTAGTCAACAATCACACCAATCGACCGGTAGCATCAGTAATCGGATATAATGACGAATGATTGCTCTGACCGTAACTTACTCCGGTACTTCCTGCTTATGTTCAGAACTGAAGAAACCTTCTGGATGAGAAGGGAAAAATCTAGTTGCCCTTTATTTGAGGATGTATCTTTATTGTCTGTTTTATTTTTATTTTTGAGTGTTACCATATTTTTGAAATTTTGGGTTTGTCAATGACAACCGTGGGATGGGTTGTAATAAAATAAAGTGATGACACTTGTGGTTCCAACTGTGAAACAAAGAGATTAATGGAAACGCGCCAATTTAGAAAAAACTCACATTTTCAGTAAAATGTTTTTGCCCAGGATGAGGCAGTTTCTCAGCTGTATCGAAATTAGTGTATTTTGCTAAACTGCAATGGAAACACTTTTTTTTTGAGTCATGATCAAATATCAGATGTTACTACTGGTGGAAATGACAAAGAAGACGACAGGAAGTGGTAGAAGGAAGATGGTGTGACAATTTTTAATAATCTATTGCTTGAACAAAGTTATCCACGTGTGAATTTTATTGCATTTTTTTATTTAATGGAAGCACTATAATTCTGAAATTGTGTTTTTTGACATTCATAGAATATCAACAATGTTTTGCGCAGCTTTTTCTGCTAATATGGATTCTTCCTTAGGGTTAAGGTCTATATTTTTTGTTAATCTGCATTGGATTTGAAGAATTTTCCAAGGAAGCTATGATAAATTATCTTTACCAGGAAATCCTTGATCTACTCTGAGGTCTAAAACATCTTTACAATACGTTTTGCAGATGACAATCGTAGTAAAGCTAAAAACCTGGTTCATTCCGAGTTATTTTCCCCAATCCTTCGATGTGAATCCAGACTCCTTAGGGAGGAAACCAATTTCAGCCACTTGTATTTCCAATCTCTATGTTTCAGTCACATTTTGGCTCAAGGGCTTAGGTGAGAAATGGAGTGTCAATCAAATAGTAAAGTTAAAGATTTGACTTTAAGGCCGGTTTTCTCTTCAACATTATATCTCTTAGGCTTTGTACAGCCATTTTCTGTGGACAATCATGAAAAACATGTTGAAAATGAGGGACATATATGTCTTTTAACAATTTCCAGCGTTATTTAGATGCCAGGTAACTTCTTAAAGTCGACTTCTTTTCAACCTTTCACCACATATGGATCTGTTTTAGACCAGTGATCCCTAAAGATCACTCATTATCCTCCATAGTTTAGAGGTGATTCAAATAAATCCACTTTCCATCTAATAAGTTTGTAATAAGATGACAGCTATTTAAATCTTTTGTATGGCAACATTAAAACCTGTAAAACATCCTGGACAGAACAGTGACCCAGAAAGTGAACAAACACTGAAGTCTTGCCTGTCGGGTTTCTGCTGAGCACCGCCATTTTGAATGTCAAGAGCTGCTCATTCAACGCTGGTTTTGCAATGTGACATTTCTAATTTTGGAAGTCCGTCAGCAAATGGGTGCTGAAGGAGATGAGATCAGGTATGATTTCAGTACAATAAGTAGCATTAGCAACACTGAAGGGCCCAGAAAGAACCATTTTCCTGTAGTTGGTTCAGATCGAGGCAGGTCAGGTTTCAGCCATTGTAAATTGGTAAAAATATGCAGGGAAATGGCATTTTTAAATCACATATTACAAAACTTAGAAATTTTAATTATTTTGTGTTGTTACTTTAATTTCTTAGTGTTGGGGAAATTGAAATGTAATCTGTGTAAGTCCAAAAAATGTTAGAAAAACACATAGGTTTTCATAGTGTATCCCAACTTTTCCACATTTGTATATGGATATTGAATAAAAGTGGGTCGAGAACACTGCCTTAAGGGAACTCCACGTGTAATTTCTGTTCATTCATTTTTATATTTGCCAGGTGGCACAAAGTTTTGATCTGGCAAATAAGATGTGAGCCATTCAAACATATTTCCAGTGTCAAAAGCAGCACTGAGATCAATTAAAAACAAGACAAGATTTTATTGCTTTGCTAAAATGTACACTAATAAACCAATCTCTCACTCCAGCTGCAGAAGAGTTAATAAACCTTTAAAAGAGGCTCAAAGGTGCAGAATCTAGAAGTCAACCTAAAACAAACTTTTTCAATCTTCTGTTTCATGAAAGATTAAAAAGGCGTAAAAATTGTCTCAGTTTTATTACCCTCGAAATTATCTTTCTGCTTGATTCTCATTTCCTTCAGTTCTGTCTGGGATTTCTTCCATTGAACTCAATTTCTCCATTTGTTTACAGTGCAGGTCATTTCCGTCAAGTCTCATCGAGCTAGCGCACGGCTAAACGTTAACGACCGGGTAAAATCAGACCCAATTGTTTAAAAGTTCAACAGAGTTTACACCTTCAGCTAGCAATAGCTAACGGTCAAGAACAAACTGCATTACTGATTTAGTGTTTACAGTTTTTAATCGTCTCATCATGTTTAGGTTTTTAAACCAAATACCCCAACAGTAAGTAGCAGCTTTAGTTTTTCAAATAATTTTGCTGCTTTCCTAAACATATAATCTTGCCAGCAGATTTGTTGAACAGTTTCTGGTATGAAAAACATCCAGAAATAGGATGATTGACTGTGAAAGTAATACTGTGAAGATCACACATTAAAAACTGATTTAATCTTGGCTGAGACATTTAATCCTCTCAGGTGGGTGTTAAGGAGATTGACATAGCAAAGATGTGAGATTGGTTACCTCAAGGCTAAATCATTTAATTCCTGAAGTTTTTCTGAGCCCTGCCAAAGCATAAAATTTGTCTCCTGTTATTATTCTTTATTTTTTTCTGTATTCTCTTAGGTGGAGGTGTCAACATTAGCAAACACACATACCCCCAGAAATTACAGCACAAATCCATCACCAAATCACGTGTCTCTTTGCACATAGATAAACGCTCACATGTAGCAGCTGCAGCTAAGATTAGATGCCCATCAGGTCAAGGAGGAATAGTCACCCAAACAAACACTCCCGACACCGAGCGCCAAAGATTAAAAACTCTTTGCAGCTTATAAAAGATAAAAAGGAACATGGTTTTCACTTCAACGAGAAAGCAATGTACTGGACTTTGAAGAATATACTACGACGCCAACAAAAACATGCAAACTCATTTGCTGGGGTATCAAAATTCACATTTAAATGTCTCTCAGCATGTCGTGTTTTCATGGTTGAGCCCTGACAGTAGCTGAACATTAATCAGATACATCCATAAACATGCTGGGAAGCTTGTAGGCGCGCTGTTTTTCCCTCCTGCTCCCTCTCTTCTGCTGCATAAAAATAATACAGTGACATCCATCTTGTGGCTGTGAAACTCTGCAGGTCAGAGGGAGGTTAAATGCCTCCCCAAAGGGGACAGGATTACCCTGATACCAACAGCAACGGGCTACTTCTAACACCTCAGAGGAAAACCCTCACATTTAGTGATGTGGAAAAGTTTTAAAACATCCCAGATCAAGCTAAACTCAATTTCAAAAACTCTTGGACAGAGTTTGTGCAAAGTTTATTTTACTCATCAAAATTAGTGAAGAATGGTAGGGTTATCATAGTTTCTTATACTTTAGTTTTGTTATTGTGACTTTTTGTCCAATTTGGTTAGTTTTAAATAGTTTTAGAGTCTGTTAGTTTTTAATACTTAATAGCTAAATCTTGCTTAGTTATAAGTAGTAATTTTAGTTTTTTCCTATTTTTGATAACTTTCAGGTGCAGAATTCAAAAAGTCAAAGTATTGTATTGTGATTATGTCTACAATGATTTGGTAATGGATACTCAACAGAAGAAAACAATTTCAAAAACATATAAAAATATTGTTGAACAACCAACGAACTGGCGTTTTTTTCCCAACTTTTACTGTCGCCATTTTGTGGACTAGTTTAATTTGCTGGCAGCCAATGTCAGCTGCTTATGTGGGATACAAAATTCATAAACACAAAAACAAATTATATTATTAACACTAAAACTAATTAGAATTGTGTGTTTCAAAACAAACTAAAACAGAACTAAACCTGAAAGTTTCTCCATCTTTAATAGTTTCTACTAATGGCTCTTTTGGAATCACCTTGATTCAGATGAAATTACCGTTTCTGTCGTCATACATTAGCATCTCTTAAAATGTTCTGCTGGTAAAGTTTCAAGAGATCAAAATTCTGGATTGTATCAATAAAATCCAGTTTAAAAGATTAGAGTCCAGCTTTCATAGTATTGTCCTTCCAGATGAATCCTCTAAGCTGTTTCTATTCCTGACAGAAAGGTGCTTTATCAACCGTGCCCATCAGATTCCTGGACGCCTTGACTGCAGCAGCTGTATTTACAGATGACTTCATCCACAGAGATAGACACTCAAACCCCAATCTGGCTCCCTGTCCGTCCAACTCTGTTGGATAACACAATGTTTGTTTGTTGGTTGATATTAAATTGAAGGCATGCGCCTGGGGGATACTCCCTAGAGGACTCGGAGTAAAGGGCAGCTGACAAACACAAAGCCAACAGCGCCAGTGTCCCAGACATAGACAAGAGCGCCAAGTCTCAGTGCCAAAGAGGGACGGGTCACAGGGCTGTGTTGATGTGTATGTGCAGGGGGCTGTCATGACCTCCCTATCATGGTGTCGGATAACAGCTTCTGCAGACAGAAGAGGACTAAAACACAGATGGAGTGAGCTCAACTGAGGACACTCTCTTCCAGTCTTCTTTCATGCAACACATCAGCAAAAAAACTGTTGTCCTTTCTTCTTCTTGACAGAACTTATGCATGGATACCTACTCACTCCTCTACAGTTCCTCACACAGAACCGGACTCCTCTCTGGCTTCCAGCGTTTGCGGGATCAGAAGAAGATGTGCGATGTCGTCCTGGAAGCAGGCGGTGTTTCCTTCCCATGTCATCGCAGTCTGTTAGCGAGCTCCAGTGACTACTTCTGGGCCCTTTTTGGAGAGACAACCACAGAGAGATCAGCAGACTCCATCAGACTCCCGGCGCTGACGCCTGAGGGTCTGGAAGCCATTTTGGATTTCTTGTACTCAGGGTGGTTGAGCATTTCTTCCTCCACACTTCCTGTTGTTGTGGAAGCAGCCCGGTACCTCCAGGTGGAGGCGGCGCTGTCAATATGCGAGCGATTTATGGCGGATGGCTTAACTGCTGATAATTGCTGCTACTATGCCAATCTGGCTGAGCAACACTTCCTCCTGAATGCACTTGAGGCTGCAAATCAAACCATTGCCAAGAAGATGTCGGTTCTGCTGCAGAAAAGCAGGGTTGTTCTCCTTGGTTTGAACTTTCCGTCGCTGATGGCAGTGCTAGATGCAGACAAGATACCTGGGGTCAAGGAAGTGGATCTCATAAGACTTTCTCTAGACTGGCTGGATGAAAATGGGCCCCTTCCACTGCTAAAGTCAAACCTTCTACTGAGTCGTCTACGCTTCGGATTGGTTGCGCCTTCAGAGCTTTCTGACCTTTGCCATGGAAATAGGGCCATGGCCACTCCTCTGATCAGAAGTCAGCTGACTCGGGCTCTTGAGTACCATCATATGGGTTCAGCTCAGCCAACAGCACAAAGCAGGCAGTCGACCCTTAGAGGATCACCCAATCATGTGCTTCTTGTTGGTGGTGGGGTTAGCCCTGATTGGCCAGAGCAACAGGTGCTGGCGTTCGACACCTGTAGCAGGAAGTTTTCATCGCCAGGTTTTGCTCTACCTCTGAGACTCAGAAATGCCTGCGTCTGTTCAGTGGGAGGTTTTCTCTTCGTGATTGGCGGTGAAGACATGAAAAATAGCGATGAGAAGTCTGTCACTGTGTCGACCTCAAGCCAAGTCTGGAGGTACGATCCACGCTTCAACCACTGGAAGCAGATGGAGTCCATGCTGGAGAGGCGGGTGCAGTTCACCTTCTGCGTGGTGGAGGACGTCATTTATGCTATTGGGGGACGACAGTCACATCCGAACTCCATGACGTACACTTCCTTAGCTTCTGTTGAGTATTACGACATGGCTTCAGGAGTGTGGCGGAGAGCTGCAGCGATGCCTTACCCTCTTCACGGCCACGCATCTACCGTGCTTGACAAGAGTATCTATGTGACAGGAGGACTCCCTGCCCACCAGGGCCGCATCCATGTTAGTAACCAGGATGTAAACAGGGAAATAAGTAGTGAATGCATCTCTTGGGACCTGAAGCCCACAGTCTGGGAAAAGAGGGCATCCATGTCCATCCCAAGGTTTGGTCATAGATTGGCAACCGCCCACGGTTACATTTATGCCCTGCTGGGGATGTACGAGCAGTTTTGTGACATTGAACGGTACGACCCTCAGTCGAACCACTGGACCCGCCTCAAACCACTCGCAAACGGCTTGTTCAACTACGGGATGTTAACCATGGCAGGTGGGAATCTGCTGGTATTCGGCGGTAGGAGGTGGAGCGACGGACAGCAGGTGACTGTAAGGAACGTGCTGGAGTATGATACGAAGAAAGATCAGTGGAGAGAAATCGCCCAGCTCCCAAGACCTCTGACTGGCACTGAGTGCACTCTGCTGCCTCTGCCGGACTAATAGACCCAACCTTAACATCTATAAGAAAAGTATCACCTTCAGAATAACTGTTGAATTATCTCGTTCAATTGCCATGAAGAGAAATAAAAAGCTGTTGCTGAAAGCTTTAATGCCAGTGGTAGAAATGAGTTGTCCGAGATGAAAATTTGATCAACACTCAACACATTTACTTTCCACCTTAAAGCTGCAGTAGGTAACAGGTCTTAGCGCTGTCAATCAAATCTGGATACTCGCTGCTAAATGTGCTAATGGCAGAGAAATAACTTACCGTAATGGGAAAACCGTTTATCCGTGGATATCTGTGTGCATGCTAACTAGCCTGCGCATTCACAACATGCTATGCTAGCTGCAGCTGAAGGTTGACAGAGGATGATTGACAGCGCTAAGACCCGCCTCCTGGCTCTGATTGTCGTTTATAGTTAGCACTGGGAAAAGGCAGAGGAACTTGATTTTTTTCAGATTTTTATAAAAGTTACATATAGCAGCTTTTGAATGATTTTTTTATAGAATTACTAGCTTTGCACATTTTTATAGATTTATTTACAGTACAGTGAAAATGTATTTATCATATTACAGATTTCTTCTGTTCTTATATTTTATTTCTCTTTAATAAATGTTGCATATAAGCAAAACAAACACCTCCAAGATAACCTGAGTAAAACACAAAAGGTAGAGGAAGCCAAAGTAGTTTGGTTAATTTTAAGGTCAATAATTGGTTATTTATTACAAAATAATAGAAAAAAAACATAACTAAGTATTTTGTGACAAAAACATCCAAAGTTACGTTTACTCATCACTTCTGATACTTTTGATAATACAATTTATTCTTGTTGTGATGTTGTCAGAGGACATGTAGATTTTATAGCTAATAAGTTATGTTTTATAATAAATTAACAATGGTTTGCTGTTTTCTTTTATTGTATTTGCATTTAATGACATTGTTCAGATCAGTTCACAATAATTCCTCTCAGCCAAAATGTCAGTTTTCCTCAGCCTCGAATCTCTTTTTGATAAAAAACAGACAAATAAAAAGAGCCTCTAATCCAAATGACTAAAACTTTATTGATCCAGCCTCTTCTTCCAGCGAAACATGAAGAATGAACACATAAATAAATACCTTTTAACCATAATTTATAGATTTAACACTAAACATTCTTTACACAATGACAGTTTGCAGAAAGAAACCCTGATATAATTAAAGATATTCTTCCAAGACAGTTTACACTCTATAAATAGAGATCTATTATAGTTTTAAACACAAAACATAAAATGGATATTGTTTTGATCTACAGCAAAAACATGCTACTACAACCAACCACGGGCAGCAGCATAAAAGGAGCAAACAAACAGTGTTTGTCAGTGCAAGTTATTACATATTTATGATTGCTTTCGTAGTCTGTGAAACGTCTCAGATACATTACATCTTCTGGCAGAAGCATAGAAATAGACTAACATTTTAAATAGATCCAAGTTTTATTTCCTATGTAAATATTCCTCATATGTTTGATGCCACACGCCTAAAATAAAGCTGAAGAGTCTGAGGAAAAATCCACCCCTGGAGAATTTTATACCGTTAATAAATGATCGATATCGGGGATTCTTTAGTTATTACATCTACAGATTTATGTATTTACTGAATAAATACATATTTAAGTATTTTTTTCAATAATGGGGATTACAAATAAAATATATTTTTCTGTTTATATTTAATTCAGTTTAATATTTCTTCAGTAATTAAGCTAAAATATGTAAGAATACATATTTAATACAGGGTTTGCATATAACAAACCCTGTATTAAATATTTTTACATTTTATCACATTACCCGACAAATTCTGATGTATTTTATTATTTTTATGTGATATTGTATTAAATCTTAAAAGGAAATTAAAATGCATGGCTTCTTTATGTGTTGGTGTGAAGTCCTGTCATTAAAAAATTTAAAAAAAAAACAATAAAACGCATTTAAATTTGTGGCTATGATGTGATAAAATGTGCAAAAGTTTAAGGTGTTTGGATAATTTTTTTCAAGGCACTGCGTTTCTAAATTTTCTTTATTATATATATATATATATATATATATATATATATATATATATATATATATATATATATATATTTTATATATAGTAACCATTTTGTGGAAAATGAAGTTAAATACATTCAAAAAGCTTTCTTGGGTAAAACATTAACAATGCTTCTGAGATTTTTATGATAAACTATCTCTGTGTGGATTTTTTTTCTGTCATGTTCAGAGCAAAGATTATTTTTATCTCATATTTGATATATAACATTCTCTAAGATGTTTGCTGTAAATATTTAATTATTTAATAATGTGGGTTTCTAAGCAGATTAAATTAAATGTTTATATTATCACTGTAAAAACAAAAAAATCTTACCAAGTATTTTTTTCCTAGTTTCTAGTGCAAATATCTGAGTACATTTGAAATAAGACAAAACTGACTTCAAAGTAACCTTTCAGAAAGAAATAACAGTCATTAATTCCTTAAGATTGATTAAAAATTACTAGTTATATTTAACTTAGAACATGGAAAAATGTGTTGTCATAAGTGAAATAATCTGCCAATAGAACAAGTACTTTTTAAGTCAATATTAATGGATTATTGACTTAAAACAAAATCCAATTTCTTGCTGAAAAGTAACTTTTGAGTTACTATATTAAGATATTTGCTGAAGAAGTTATACTTTGTGTTTTTGCAGGATGTTTGTTGATGAATGTTCTGTTTGTTAAGCGTTGTGTTAAACTACTTTAGGGTGGATTTTTCCCTTAAATGGCTCCTGTTCCAGAAGGAGGGTGCATGCTTCAGGTCCAGCCCAGCACTATACAGATTTCTACCAAATCTGCACAAACAAAAGCCTCTAAATCTAAACAGAAATAAAAACAAGAGTTTAAAAAAGATCTCATTGTGGTTCGCTGTGACACTCACTGTACAGTTAATAATATCAATATAATCAAGTATAAGGCTTTATGGAGTAAAAAGCGTCAACTTACTGGCTATGAGACACTGTGCACTCAGTGTAAACATGGCACAACAAGCAGGATGAGTCGAGATACATTCTGTGATTTCGCTTTTTATGAAGGTGATGGGGAGGAACCATCCACAGGAAATGATCTTCGAAGGAACAGAGCACAGAAGCTAACAGGATCTAGCACCTGTCGTGAGCTGGAGCGGCTCGAGGCGACAGGTCGCCGCTCGGCGTGAGGCGCTCCTCCGTAATCTGTGGTAGCGAACCGATCGGGAAGCGGAAACCACGAGTCAGTCCGTCACTACCGGTCCCGCCCTGCGACACTCATCTGAACAATCGAGACGGCTTAACTGTCCGCGTTTAACAGGTCAGACGTGCGTCTCGATGTAGGAGTGCGTGTGGGACAGCGAGGGGGTGAGGGGCGGCGGTCCCGGGTCGGCGGGTTCGGGTTCAGGTTCGGGTTCGGCAACGGAGTTCTGGTCCTGAGTGAACAGGTCCTGATAGGCTCGCTTCCACTCCTGGAACTCGGCCGACGAGAGCTGCGGATTGGCCAGCAGCCTGTCAATCAGCGCGAGCTCCCCCTCCCTGTCCTATGAGGATGCAGAAACACAGGAGGGGGCGGGTCACTCTCACACTGTTGCCACGACGACAGACGCAAGACACATGGAGAGGCGACACAGACGTGACTGGAGACACTCAGGTTTGGGGAGATTTAAGTTTAAATCCAACAGATTCCTGGAAACCTAAACCTGAAGAATCAGAGAGGGCCAGTGACTACTTACATTTACTTGAGTAACTTTAAAAAAATTACTTTTAGGAGTACTTTTACTTGAGTAATTTTATTATGAAGTATTTCTACTCTAACTTGAGTAAAACTTCTGGATTTTCTACCTACTGAATGAAAATAAAACACGTTTTATCCAAAATTTCACCAGATTCAGACTCAGACCTGCTGGTTTTATTAAAAGTTTTTTACTGAGAGGAAAAATTTTCTTTTGCCTGATTTTGTTATTTTTTGTCACTTACATGAATTATTGTAATTTTGGTTCATAAAATACATACATTTCCACTTAACTTTATATTTTGATCTGTCTGATTATGTAATTTTTAAATATTAAATGATTGATAATTTGATCAGTACTTCCGTAGACTTTTTACCAAATACTTTTCACTTTTACTTGAGTAAAAACATGTTGAAGTAGTGCTATTTTTACTTGAATATAATGTTTGAACACTTTGCTCACCTCTGATTGGGAGTCCTTTAATTTATCACACAAACTGGTCTGTTAAATTATAAACTTTAAAAATTAAGGTACAGTTACAAGTTATACTTAAAGCTGCGGTATGTAACTTTAATGAAAAATAGATTTTTCTACATATTTATTGAAACTGTCACTATGTCGTGGCAGTATGCTATAACAGATAATCTGTGATAAATAATTCCTTCTCCCAGTGCTAACAGGAAACAACCATTCAGAGCCAGGGGGCGGGTCTTAGCGCTGTCAATCACAATCTCATTGATCTCTGCTACTCTACAGCTAGCAAAGCCTGTTGTGAATGCTAATGCAAGTTACCGTGGCGGGTAAACAGTTTTCCTGTAAGTTAAGTTGTTTCTCAGCCATTAGCATATCAAACTGCGAGTACATGAGGATGATTGACAGCACTAAGACCCTCCTCCTGGCTCTGATTGGCTGTTTTTGGTCGGGAGCGGTGCGTTTCTGCAGACAGCAATATGAGCTAAATAAAGTAGGAGATCGATCTTTTTACAGATTATGTATCATAAACTGTTATGATATGGTGATAGTTTTAACAAAATATATATAAAAAATATTTTATATAAAAGTTACTTAGAGTTTTAATGCACCAAAATATTGAAAATCAGACTTTTAAAAATATTAGCAGAAAAAGCAGAATTACATTGGATTAAATGTGAGATTGTGGCAAATATTAATAAATTACTTTAAAAGAATATAAACTTGTGTAAAAAATATACACAGTTATGTTTTCTAAGCAAAATATGACATATGTACTGTCACATGTATTTAGATTTAACAGAAAAGCATAAAGGGAAGGGAATTCAAAAAAAGAAACTTCTCTCTCCTTTTCCAATATGTCTGCTCCTAACAGTACAATATGTGGTGGAAACGTGATTATTTTACAATAACATCTTGTAAGAGTGCGTCTAAAATCAGTTTTACGTGCAGCGCCTTCAACTTTATGCTGAACTAATTAAAAGTGGCGTTAGCATGTGGAAACTTCAGCTTGTATTGGTGTCATATTTGCGTCTTGTACAAATTTGTAGCACTGAGACCTTTAAAAAAAAGGAAAGTAACTGGGATTTACAACATTTAACGACGACAGCAGGTGTTCCCTGTAATTACTTGTATATATTTACACACACAGCCTTTTCTCTTTTTTGTTGTTCTGAAACTAATTTTGTTGTGCTTCTGTACGACGACAATAAAGGCTGATTCTGAACTCCAAGCCAGTTTTTTGAGTAAATCTGATTATTTAGAGGCAGCAGCACCAGAATAGCAATCTGCAACATTTTCCCGATCTGCCTCAGAAATATTCTTCCTCTCTCCGTCTCTCATCCGTTTTGATCCACTGATTGTTGATAAGACAGAGAGCGTGTTCACATCCTTGTTGTTTCCACAGCAACCACTGCAGCAGATATATTGAAACGTCCAAACCAGCAGCTTTATGCTCTGCTGAGGGTAATAGATGCCGTCTAGCAGGGTCACTGCTACCACTACACAATGTTTTCGACCAAATGCTCCCCAAAGCTTGGTATATTCCTCCATAGACACCAGACAGGGTGCAAACACTGGTTGACTGAGACAGCCAAAGTCACAGACACGGAGATCTGGAGGAGTAAACACGCCGCATCCAAGGAATAAATACAAACATTACAGGAGAGCCGCTCAGGCCAGAAGCATCAACTCTGCTCAGGCAACACGAAGACACACATGGACCGATGGAAACCGAAACCAAAGAGACACGAGAGGTGAACCAGGACAGACATTTACCACAATGTGCTCATGTTTATGTGCATCATGTGTAAACAGTTTACTGTAAAACTAAAGACTGCTGAAGTCAATAATAAACACTTCTGTTTTGAATAAACTCAAAAAGCCAGAAGATATTAATTAAGTTATGCAAACATTTGCTACAAGAGCTGGAGAAGGTGACACTAGCGCTAAAGTTAGCTTTTATTTAAAATGTAAGGAGCTGATTCAAAATATTAACCCTGAACAGGATCATTTCCCTGTTTCCAGTTTAGTTTTTTAATGATCCTTTTAAAAATACCTTTAATTTTTTCTGCTTGGCACAGAAAGGCTCGTTAGCTGTAATGTCCTAATTCCATCAAAATGCATAAATAAATGTAGGATAAGCTGATGTGGAATAGAAAAACAAAAGAAATCTAAAAAAATCAGCTTTCTGGAGAGTAACAATGTGATTAGAAATGGGCTACGTTTTCTTTTATTTGTGTAAATTCATATATTGCTTATGCATTATTTGTGTTTGCTCAGAAAAAAGGCACAGACACATGAAGCATGTAATAAAATGTACAGAAAACCAGCCCAAAACAATCTGTTTTAGTATTATTATTGTTATTATCATAGTGATGTTTCTGAGCCACTCGGCTCCTCCAGACTAGCGGCAGCAGCAATTAGCAAACACCTGGCGAGTTTGATAAGCTCATCAGACAAACTACTTCTCAGTCCAACACTTCAAGAAATGATTGTAAACGGCATAAAGGAGGAGAATTGTTGTGATTATGAGCTGAAGACGGAGAGTCTGAAAGGTTAGGAGCTTCTTAAAGAGACAGAGACCCAATATCAAGGCGTCAAGTTTGGAAAAAAAATCACTTGATAATTACGTGTTACTGGAAGATTAATGTCTGAACACCAACTGTAAAGTCTTAAAAATACAAACACTAAAAAAACTAGAATAAATAAGCCTGGTGGGGGCACAAGTAAAGCCTGGTGGCCCACCAGGCTTATAATAGACTGGGGGAAACCCTGGTAACCAGTGACAGATTAAAGGCCGCCCGGCTCTTTCTGCCATGTTTATAAACAAATGATCCCTTTATGCAGCATTTTCAAAACAACTGAAGGTAACGTAGTTGTTTAGTTTTGCTATAAATTGATAAAAATCTGGTATTGGCAGGCCAGGCTTTTCAGAAATCGGTAGATAATTGCTAATTGTATTACACACTGCATGCGTCTGTGCTGCTTCAGTGTGGTGACAGTGAATCAGAGCTTCTGCAGCTGTGCTTTCTCTCCTGTCCTGTGCTCATGCTGGAGTGGACGCACCTTGAGCGTGGAGCTGAGGATGCGCAGGCGGTGCAGGCGCTCGTTGAGCTGAGGGTCCGCCGCCCGTCGGAGGAAGGACTGCCTGAACTCAGACTGGCCCTTGGCGTCTGAGCTCCGCCCCAGCGGACAGACGCCACCCTGTTCGCACGCACGGAACAGGTCGCCCAGGGACGCGCCTTCACTGCCACCTGCAACACAGGAAGCCGACGGTAGAAGCTGAGCAGAGGAAAGACGTCAGAGACGGTTTTCTGCAGAGATTATTAATGATGACAAAGCCCTCATCTCTCTCCTGACAGCCTCAGGGACGCTCTCTGCTCTGTGGCAGGTTTATTTCCTCCTCCACGTCGGTATTTATTGTGCAATCTGTTTCTCAAACAGAGCTCACATATATCTCCTGGTTACAAAAATCACATTTATTTACTATTTCAGAACGACACCTTCCTGCTGCCGCTGGTCTTATCCAGAGCAGCGCCGTCTCATTAGGACGGAGACGGACAGCAGCAGCTGACGGTCACTTAAGAGCAAATCAGGATCTACACTGCAAAAACACAAAATATTAACAACTAATTTTGTTTTGGTTTCTAGTACAAATGTCTTACAAATGTCTTAGTACGCTTAAAATAAGAAACTACCCTAAAAGTAACTTTTCAGCAACATACTTATTTTTAGTAAATAAATCCTCAATACTGATAAAAAATTACTTGTTTTGTTGGTAGGTAAATTATAACAAGGGGAAAAGGTCTTGTTTTAAGTTAAATAACCTGTACTTTTTCAGGAAGTGGATCGGAGCATCTCTACTTTAAACACTGAAATGGAAAAATCTTTGTCTTGAAGTTTAATTAAAAATTATTTTAGAAGCTTAATTTTTATGTCTTCATAGTTTATTGATCTTCCCTCCTCATTTAAATAAAAGACCAATCCCAAATTGATACAAATATTAGAAAAACCTATTTTTTAAACACAAGTACTGTGAAATAACACAGTAGATGTTACTCTGTGAGACTGGTTTAAAAAGGATTACGAGACGAAGCAGCAAAGAGAGAAAGCTGGATTCATGGAGGAGCTGCAGGAATGATGCCAAATGCTGAAGACAATCAACCTGCCAAGCAGCTCAGATGATTTAAAACACTCATCTTTTACAGAGGGTTAATTAGCACTTTGGGTGATATAAAAATCAATGAGTAGCTTCCTATGAGCTGGGTGGTTTCAGTTTGTAATAACGTCATTTCTCTATTCAGCATCACAGTCCTGCAGATTTTTAATCCGTCCTGAAGTTTTAAAATCAACTGTCTTGCACTGACAAAGAAAAGCAAAATGTTTCCTAAAACGCATTTGCATCCAGCTCGGTTTGGCTGGAAACCATTTCCTCTTCCTCCAGCTCCCAATGATTTGACTCGGCTCATTATTGATTCATAAATATGAATTTATTGGATTTAACCCTCCAGAATACCATAAAATCCACCAAAAAGTGAAGGGTTTAACGTGGCCTAGTCAAAGTTTGGCGATAACTCTAATTGAGATGCTAGAGCATGACCTTAAGAAGTCCATAATGGTGAAAGTCCAAATATCATCAGTTTCACTTTCATCCAGTTGCATTAATTATTCACCAAAATGAAAAACTAGTTCTAGTTAAATCCAGATGGAAATTTTTTTTGTCTTCATATGTGACTTTAATTCAACCCAGTCAATGTTTTTCATTTTAGAACATAATACAATTTTGCTTATTTTAATTATACGCAGGTCTTTACAAGTCCTGTGAGTAAATATATTTAC
>NW_015113569.1:136822-169043 GCF_001443285.1 Poecilia latipinna
ATAACCTGTTACCGCAGGTTATTACGGTAACAGGTTATTATGGTAACAGGTTATTACAGTAACGTCTCCCCTTCCAGAAACTGTTCAGATAACGCAAAGTACCACACAGTTACGGTACTGCAAATTTGGCTGGATCGTCGGCGCTGTTTTTAGGACTTGGACGGTTAAATATCCAACATAAATAAACAAAAAAATAATAATAATTATGAAGTGTCTGTAAACAAAACCAAAAACAAAGTTTTTGGTAGAAAGAGAGAAAAGAGAAAAACAATAAATCATGCAAATAAAAGTGACTGAGTTTGTTTTAATTCATTATGCGATTAACTGATTTATTGCTCAATGCGACAGGCCTGACAGATATATTTTATTCTTTAAATATAACTACAATCTAATTATTTTCCAGCTTCTGTCATGTTTCATAATAAATCTGAACTCACAGTTGTGTGTTTGCTGCTCTTCCTTCACCGGCGGAGCAAGCAGTGTGTGCAGGTTGCTGTCGCGCGGCAGCGTGAAGCTGCGGGGTTTCCCTCCATGGGTTGCCATGGGAATCAGCCTCTGCATCGCCACGGGCAACGGGACGTTCCTCTGTGGGGGGAGAGTGTAGACGGCTCCAGCCATCATCGAGCCGCCTCCCAGGCCCGGCTCGGCGAAGACGGCGTCCTCTGTGAGGAAGACGGAAAATATCAGAGCGACGACTCAATTATTTATGAGAACAAACTTTTAGTGATGCGTCTAAACAGAGTTACTGAGAAACATCTGAAGCCATTCTAATATCTAAAAGCCAGGATGATGGTTAAGAAAGAAAATCAACATTTTTGTTTCAGTAAATCAACAAAAATAGTAATTAACTGTAGAGGTAAAAGAAATAATTGCAAATTCCTACTTCTGGGAATTCTGAACCAAATCTAAATGCTCAAAAATCGATTTTAAAACGTGGTTAAGTTGAAGGTTGTCTAATCCAGCAGATGGATTTTGAAAAATACTTTGATATTTTTTCATTTAAGAAAAACCCAGGCAGCTAAGTAACCATAAAAGTCATTTTAAATACATAATTTAATGCACAAACTTCATTATGTTTAAATATTAATTAATATAATCTTACAGAACAGCTTTAAATAAATACTCTTTGTTTCTTCTCGTCAATCACACAATGTAAACAAAATCTCTAAACAACTGGACAGAAAAATAGTTTACTGAATTAAAAATATTTTCTGAATCAAATTGTGACCCTAAAAATCAGAATCGAGTAACAAGACACTTAAAGGTTTGGATTTTTAATTAGTCACACAATTTTCTGCACGAAAAGTTGAAAACAGCAAATATGTTTCCAGCAAGTTTTACTTTCTAAAATAAGCGAGTTGGATGAGTTATGTATTAAATAAGCTAAATCTGTGCCTGATTACATTAAATGAGTTTTGTTGGTTTACGTTTATTTAATCTAATGGGTCTGAATTAGACAGTAGCTGAGTTGTGGAAAACAAAAATAAATAGAAATAAAATATGTAAATAATAATCCTGAATTTTAAAAATATAGATAATTTTAAAATGAATGTAATGAAATCAGTAAAAAGTTACCCAGTGGTCCAGTTTGCAGGTAGTGCAGTCCAGCTTCAGTCAGCGGCGTCTCTATCAGGTCCTGCCACGACCGCCTCTGTGAGGACGACGAGCGGCCCGGGGACCCCGTCTCACTGCTGCCCCCCGCCGGACTGGAGCGGTACTGCACGGAGCAGCAATCAAAACAGATTAATGGGGCGAGTGAGCAGCAGCTTTTCAAATGGAATTAGGGTGAAATGTTAGCAGTACAGAACTCTCAGTTATCTGTGAAAAACAGCTTGAAAAATGTAGAAAGAAAAAAAAAAAAAACAAAGAAAAGTGTAGCTACCAAAATGACATTTTTAAGTAGCAAACAAAATGAAAGAAGGAAGCCCTTAATAAATTACTTTCAGTTCAAAATGAACTCAACAGGGACATATTCATTAAAGCGCTTTAAATAAGACAATTAAGTTTTCTAAGAAAAACTTTAATACGACTTGAGTCCAAATTTTGAACAACAAACAAGTAAAGCTGGTATGACGATAAAAAAAAAATGCTTGAATAAAAATAATCACATAATACCTCAAACTTGTTTTCCTACTTTGAAAAACAAACTTATCATTGATATCTGTTACAATCTCCTCCACAAAATCATATCTCCTTGCTTTTCAAATTAAATTAATGTTAAATATAAGCAGTAAAGACCTTCACATCATCTGACTACAAAAAAACTGCAAAAAAAACTTACTGCAAGAAAAGTGTGGTTGCCAAAATATCACAGTTTTATATGGGAAAAAACTGAAAAAGAAGAAACTTGAAAATAAATAATTTGCAGTTTTTTGCTAAATTTAATAAACACTAAAAACTCATCAAAGACAAACACTTCAATTAAAGAGCTTTAAATAAAGCAACTAATCTGGTAAAGGAAAAGTCAGAGTAATTTTAAAATATAGTTTTATCTTAGCATATAAAAAATATACATATAAATAAAATACAAACTCAAACCAAACAAGTGTTTACATGCATGCTTATATCCGTAAAACTGTAAAATTGTTACTAATTGTAAATAGTCTGTCTTAATGCCCAAAGAGCAAATTTTATACATATTGTTCAGAGTTTGTTCCTCTGGACTGGAGTATTATTTTTTTTTATAACTATACGATATTTATTTTGAAATGTTTCACTTGCTCTGTAATATTTTAATTCTTTACTCTGTTTTATATGTATTTTATATTCTTTGTGTGAGCCCATTTGCTGTCATCGCCTGTCATTCTTCTGTTGTTGAACAGAAATTTTCTGATTACTGGACAATAGAGGATATTTCTATTCTTCTGTTCTATTAAAATAGTTACATAAATTTTTTACAATGTTTTTCCTATTTAAAAAAATGAAATTTATGGTCAATATCTGCTCCAATCACCTCCACAGGGTCACATCTGTACGGCACGTCGCTGCTGCTGCTGCCCAGTGGCTTTCTCCCGCTGTGTGTGGTGCCTCCCCCTAGAGGGCCTGGATGGTACTGCGGCTCTGCAGCTGTCACCAGGGGCTCGCTGCACAGGAAGTCCTCTTGAGAAGATCGAGAGCGAGACGTCTCTGTGGAAGACAGGCGGGTGGTTCGGCCTTCCAGGTAAGCGCTCATCTGAGAGAGAGTGGAAAAATCCCAGCTGAAGCATCTGAGCTATAATTTAACCATCACTGCAAACTTTAGAGTAAGAAAGAAAACTAAAGGGCAAAAATGTTAATAACTAGATGAGATATTTATCAACAAAATAAGAGTTATAGTTTAGGACAAAAAGAAATGATTCAAAAACTAGAGCAGAGATGTCCAAACTTTTAGTCAGCGCAGCCAAAATTGTCGAGTCAAATGTGTTCACTGGCCAAGAAAAGAAGAAAAAGAAAAAAATAATCAACCAAATAATTTTATTTCTTGTAGAAAAGAGATGTTATTCATTTTAGATGAATATCTGGTTTTCAAACTATTTTATACATGGTTAAATTAATTTATTCTCAGCTATCAGAACAAGATTTAGGTCACTTTCTTTCAATATGCTTTCTATCTGTAGCCAAGTTTAATAAATTTAAAAAAAACTAATTTAGCTGCAGTAAAGTCAGCTTTTCAGTAAAAGTCTCTGGATATGAGTGGATCTACTTACTATAAATATTTGGTTATAAAAAAACAAATATTTTGTGTTATGCTTAAATTGTTCACTTGTAAGAAAATTATCAATAAAAATTCTACAGATTAATACATTTTTAAATGTTAATAAACACAATTTTTATTATTCTTGAACTGCAGTGGGGGCCCCAAACAAAAACCAAAAAAATCAATCCAAGGAGCCACAAATGGGTCCTGGGCCACAGTTTGGACATCCCTGGTCAAGAGCAACTACAGCTAAAAAATATAGCATCACTATTCACTGGAAGCTCAACTGAAGATAATTGAGAAGTCTGAATAAACGAATAGTTGGACAGAAGTGAGTTGGATTTTGCTGCTGCGTTTGAAAGGAAGCGCCTCGGCGCTCTGACGTCTACGTTGACTCACGGATGGAGGCCGTGGGTAGGTATCATATGGAGGTGGGGGGCTGTCCTGTTTCGGGCTGGAAGTGGTGTCGTCCTCATGTTCACTTTCGCTCCAGTAGTCTGCAGGAATCATGGGAATATCTCAGATCAGAAGCTCAATATACCTTCTGATTCTTCATTAATTAGTTATTGATACAGAAACATTCAGCATGAAGAGAACTATCCCTGTTTGTATTTTCTTTTAGCCCAACACTTTGAGCGTCATCCACATGGAGACAAACATGATAAATATGTTCACAAGTGGATTTCATTTGCCTAGAAAGTTCAGTTCGCTTGGGCAGGTGTGAACGTGTAACCGAACTCTGATGCGAACTGGAAGCTACAACATAAATACTTGTTAAAGTTTTGTGTTTTTGCAGTGAATATTCTGCAATCTGACATAACTGTTTGATAAAACCCAATTAAGTCTGTCGATAAAGCCAGGAAGAGGTCTCCAGGCGAGAGAGATTCATGACTGGGAGTGGAGGCTATAAAAAGAAACGAGTGGCAGGCTCACTTTTAGTCCACAGGGGACTCTTAAGGCAATGATTTGCTCATGCAGCAACGCTGGTGCAATAGTAGCAGCGGTGTTGTTGGAGGGAAGTCTCACCCTGCTCCTGCCGCATCCTCTCCCGCTCCGCATAGCCCACAGCTGCCATGTTGAGGCGACTCAGCCATCTATCAAACAGGAGGAAGTAACAAAACTCACTTATTTAAACAAAGGTTTTTATGCTACATCAATCACCATAAAAATTAAGTCAAGAGTAGCTGCTTTTACTCTTTTCTTGTGTTTTTTTTTGTTGAAACTCTTGTTTTCTGCTTTCTTGGAGTCAAACTGTGAGTTGCATTTTAATTTCGCCACCCAGCTGCAACACCTCCCTGCGACCTTCCTGCATGTTTAGCGCTTGCAGCCGTTACCTGTTCATGTCGTCCACTCCATCTGCTGCAAAGTAGAAGCTCTTGACCTTGGGGTGGCACGCTTTGAAAGCACTAGAGAGACACAGAGAGCTATTTTTGCCCACACACCTTCACGCGTTCCAGAGCAACACGTTCCACATACAGAAAATAACATAAATATGCAATAAACCAGGCACTTACTACTTCTTTCGACATTCACTGGCACGGTCAATCTTAAACTCGGGAAGACTGACGAAACCCTCCGCCTTCTCGTCCTGACCGGACAAAAAGAAGAGAAACTCACAAAATGAGCTAAAATCAAAGCAGAAGGACATTATTAATTAAAAATTACAGCTTAGTCTACAGATGTTATTGTGATTTTCTCGACCTCCTGTGTTAAAAAAGAAGTGATTAATGGCCACAACGTGAACTGCTGCTGGACCCATTTACAAAAGTCGAACCGCATGGAGGCTGCAGATATGAAGAGATGTGTGTTTCTGCTGAGATAATTAATATTATATATTTAAATTTATGCTTTTAGGTCCTGTGGAGCTCAAAACTTTTGCCAAGAAGTCCAAAAAACCTTAAGCTGTTGTCTAGCACAGTTTTAGTCAACAGTCTAATACTCTGCTACTTTACCAGGTATCTAGATACACTTTATAAAAAGACATTAAATGGGACATATAATAAAAAAATCCACTTTTTTTTACCCTTAAATATATTTTGTTGTGAACTTGGAGTCTCTAGGAGAGAATAAAGCTTTAATTTAGTCTCTGCCGGTGCTGGGTAGATATTTTTATATTCTACTTGGGTCGTATTTTTCAATCTGTTCAGGTTTCTCTATCCCCTGTTACGTTTTCTGAACAATTACAAGGACTTCTGGCCACCCAATTTCACAAATCTACCATTTCCGTTTCTCACAGTGACTTTATGGATGCTGAAGCTACAAGTGGATAAGTCAAATATTCTGTTGTTGGTCTCCATTATAGCACATCAAACATCAGAACTTCTTCTCAGTCTTTAGTTAAACTTTATTTTTATTGGAATCGTTCCCACATTAGAGAGGAAAGTCGTCTTTGAACGAAACACTTCAAGGACAAATCTGATAGATTTTACACAACTTATATGTGTCGATATGACATGCAGTCCATTGTTTTGATAGCATTAGCATCATAACTTCTGATTATGTTAGCATTGTATGCTAGCTTTGAACTAGCACAAAGTGTGTCTTCTATATTTTAATTACATAAATAACTTGCCATAGTTTTTACCATTTTCGTCTTGGGGAACAAATGACCTAAATGCATTCGGTGACGTTTCTATGCCGCTAGATAATCATATCTCTACTATCAAGTAAAAAAAAAAAAAAGGCTGATCGGTGTGGAGGAACGCTATGTGAACTGGAGGGGGCGGAGCCTGAAGTGCCTCATTTGCATTTAAAGACACAGCACCAAAACGAGTTTGATAACGAGGAATTCAGACCAAAGCGTTGCAGTTTCTAAAGATCACAACTGGATAACTTAAATGGGAAAAGGAAGGATTTAAAAGCAATACATGTTCACATTAAAACAGACTAAAACTTTTCTTGTATTAGATTAGGTAGAGTTACCAAAATTATTTTTGTTGAAGTCCACAGATTTATTACCATGGTAACTTTTTTAAATACAATATGGTTGTTTTTGAACCATTTCAGTTAGAAGCAGAGAAACAAACGACGCACCTCCTCATTGATGTACCAGTACAAGCAGTTGTCTTTCAGCACAAACCAGTACTTCTTCCATTTCTGAGAGAAGTAACCCTTGGCATCCCTCTTTCTCCACAGCCAGCCCTCGCAGTCTCCTCTGCCCAGCGCTTTGCAGGAAACCCGCCTCCGACTCAGCGAGGTCAGACCTCGTCCTGGAAACGCAAACGGAGCGACGTTTAAGAACAGAGCGACGATAAAACCAAAACTGGAAGAAAGAACTCTGGAAACAAAGACATGCAGAATATTCCTCTGCAGCTGGTTGTAGCACAGAACAGCCTAAAGACAAACCAAAGGTGTATTCAGACCAACATGGCCATATGTGAAGTTCTAAAGGGAGACCATAAAAACAATCACAAAATCCTGGAAGGAAATTTTAAAATATCACTTGATAATTATGTGTTATTGAAAGATTGGAAGATTAATACCTGAATACCAACTATAAAGCCTTAAAAAAGGCAAACATTTTAAAAAGACTTTACAAAATAAGCAATGCTGAGTCTGGTGGGGACACAAGTAAAGCCTGGTGGCCCGCCAGGCTTATAAAACACAGTGTGTGCTTAATAAAAGCAGTGCTTTTCTTTCCGGCTTAAACGTTATGCAGCAGTAAGCTCCTTATTAAAGACAACTGGAGCAACATGGTTCCAGGTGAGGCCTACAAAGAAACTCCTGCTGCTCTGCATGAAATGTCTTTTTAATGAGAACCATGATCCAGGAGTCAATTTTCCTGCTTGGCAGCTTTTTCTAAACGAAACAACTCTACACGAAAGTGTTGACACAAAAAACCCCCGAAACTTTCTTGCATGCAGTGTGGAAAGGCGTTCAGCTCAGAGATAATGAATCATTTATATTCCTGCACAAGAAGGTAATATATCTGAAAACGCTCTCCAACAACGATCGTCCTCATTCCTGTGCAGCCGCCTCAGGCCACCAACTAATGCCACCATCCGTTTGGTCACAAAACGACCCATTTGTGACAAAACCAGCCCAGTTTTACTAATTACTAATATACTGATAAATTAGCTATTTAAAGCTGTAATTATTAGCATCAGATTCTTTTGGAAACGTTGGTTTAATTGCTGTAAACAAACAGAGCCGTGTGCAGATGGAGCCAAAGCTTTCAGAGCTTCTCACAGCAGCAGATGGCAGAACAAGCGATCGGACTGTGGAAAAAAATTAAAATCTCCCAGCATGTTGATCCGTGACGGCGTGGAAAGTTTGTCATAGAGGCAAAGGCACTTATGTCAGAGTGAATATTAGAAATAAATGGAAAAATCTCAACAATTACTTTAAAACTGAATAAAACAGAAATAATTAAGAGTGCCGTTCAGAAAGCTCTCGTAATTAGATATTCTTGTAAGGCGCTAATTTAAAGCTGTAAAATAAGCACGATTTGTTAAAATACAAATGAAAATGCTACATTTTTAATTAATCTACAGAGGGAACGGATCAGATCCAATACCAGAACTGGACCTGATTTTGGTTTAATTCCCAGATTGAGGACACAGATCCAAACCTCATGTTGCCAAAAATCACATTTTGGTTCATTTTATCCTGGAAGTTTCCACCTACAGGCACAAAATTTATACTTTTAGAGATTAAACGCTATGTAATCCTGTCGCAATAATTAATAAATCTATAAATCAATTCATCGCATAATAAATTAACATAAGCTCTGATTTTGAAAGGCAATTTAGTTGACAGAGACAACAATCCATTTCATTTATTGTTTTGATTGTGTGTGGTTTTTCTTTTACTTCCTTTTTATTTACTGTTTATTTTTCATTATTAAGCCATAATCAATATATTATTTGAAAACTGTCTCCAAACCACAATATTATTGTTTATCGCATTATTGGGACAGTTTATTGTCCAATAATATTAGCTCTCTGGTCAGGCCTAACTAAAGACCTGACCAGAGGTGTGTGATATTTGGACAGAAGAGGATGTTGGGTAATTTTTTAACCTTTGCCAAAGTGGATAAGATCGGCTTCACATGCGAGTATCGACCTCTCTCCCAAAATTAAGAAAATTAGCGCAGATAATGTGGTGCTCCCCTAATAATTAATACAAAGATGAAGTTGTTTTGATGTGAAGTGTGCATCTCAAACCCAAAACAGAACCAAACGAGGAGAAGCAGCATTCAGCTTCTATGCACCTCAAATCTGGAACAAACTTCCAGAAAACTGCAAAACGGCCGAAACACTGAGTTCCTTTAAATCTAAACAACCAACCGGTTTAGATAACTTGATTTTGAAACATTAATCAAAATCCTGATGTGTAACGACGGCACTGGACAAAATGTAATGTTTCAATTGTTGACTTAGTGTTTTTATGACCTTTGAACTGAAATGAAACTTGATTGAAAAAGCTTTACACATCTTCCAACTGAAGATGGTAAAAGCATAATGAAACGATTCCTGCGCAGAAACGGCTGGTTGTCTGAAATCGCGTTACTCTTTTGGGAGCAGCTTCTGCCCGGGCCGACCTGGTGCCAGCCCTGCTTACCTTTATTCTTCTTCCTGTTCTTCGTCTGCAAAGAGGTCGACTGCTGGTATGTCTGAGGAAAGAGGAGGGAGACAGAGCATGCTGTCAGGACGGATGAGTGGCCTTTGTTTGCTGCAGTGAATCCTGGGATATAAAAGATGACAGCAGATCTTACAGGCAGCAGGACACAAGGAGAGGGGGCTGAAGACAAACAGACACAAAGGAAACCATCGCATCTCTCACCGCATCCTCTCACACACAGACGCAGTCAGTCAGGGGTGGAGGAGTCAGAGCGGCTGCTTTCACACGTCTAAACATAGAACGGAGGGCTGGAGGTGACGCTTAGGTGGGGCGATAGCACATCCAGGTGATGGAGGAAGTGTGAAACAAACAGAGCCGCAGGACGTTTATAAATAAAGAACAGCTGACCGTTGAAGAGCTGTGATCAGTTATTCTCTAATGTGGCAGCAGAGGGACAGTGAGCTGGAGTAGCAGAGACATTAGCTGGTATTCTTCTGTTTCCAGTCTTTACATCGTAAGGAATACAAAGCTGACGTCACAGAAAAGTAACGTACCCACACTGTGAATGTCACTCTAATCCAACTCCAGTATATTTAGAGCTGGACAAACGTAAATAATAATTACTGATTAGTTTTTTGATTTAAACCAAACTGGTGGCGCCAGCTTTCCTGTTTTATCCAGTTTTCACTCTTTTTAAGCAGTTATGAGGCAAAACCTTAAACTGCTGCTGCACCAGTTACTCAGCAGGTTGTTGCTAGGCAACCAAAGAATGAGTGGGTTGCTGGGCAACCAAAGAATGAGTGAGTTAGTCGATCCACCAACTTAGCTGGCCGTAAAAGATTGAGAGGCTAAAGTCTTTCTTCTGCCTACATCTCCCAGAATTCTGTGCGGCTCTGGATCGGAGTTCAGTGAAATTACTGAATATTCCTGATATTGATCACGTGTCTTCTCGCGCTGCATACTATTGTTACTGATTTATGATCCAGCACTAAGTATACTTTTCACTAGAGGTGTGTGGTACCAGCCCAATAAGCTCCAGATAATTTGTAGGTTTAGATAATGGCCTTTTTAATCTCCACGTTTGACAGATTAATTGTTTGTTGGTGTCAATAAATCAATATTGTGTTGTCAATAATTTAATTTCTTTCTTCTGTTTAGGTAACTGCTAGGAAATAGGTATTGCTCAAAATGAAAATAAATCTGATCGCAGATTTCAGTATCACTAATTTAATGGATTTTAAGTAAACTAAGTCTTAAAGTACAAGAGTCTTCTCCTTTCTTGTTTTTAAGCTTCATTTTTTCTTCCTTTCTTATTTTCAGAAAGGTTTCAATAATTTATGAGACTGGTGGATTTGTGAAATTTAAAATACTTAAATACGGTACAACCTCTGATGAGGTCTGCTATGAAAGACTGGGTGAAGAGAACAAGAGCTGAAAACTTCTGAAATGACTGGCATAATGAGTGGTACATTAAGCCAGAATTACTTAAAATTTATATTTTTCTAACTTAGATCTGTGGCTGTTGCTCTAAGATCACTGGAAAAGTAAATGAAAGCCAGTTTGCATGTGGATGCTTCCTGAAAGCTGCACCAGTGAGGCTGCAGATGGCTGTTTTGCATATGTGTTTGCTAATGTGGACCTTTGAAGAGCAAAACTCAGAATAAAATTTTTCAAGGATTTTTCACAGGGATTTCCAAGAGTTTGTCTATTTACAGCTTTACTGACTTCCTTGCAGTAAATATAATTGTTAAAAACAGGCTTTCTAGACCGTAAATGAGTGAACAGATGGATAGATAATGACGCAAGAAATAAAGTCTGTTTTTAGTGGATACTCCATATTTTACTATTCTACATGACTCCACACCTGGAAAATGCTGGTATTATGTGAGACTGTCACAGAGCTCTAAATTAACTTGAAATTAAGAGTATTTTCACACCTGATAGTCTGGTAGACTCGGTTTGATTGGGGACCAAAGAAGCAACATTTGTTACATTTTCAGCTGCTGCGGTTCGATTTACTGCACTGTGTCAAATGATACAAACTCTTTAAAGAAAACTTGTTCTCCTCCTCGCCTGTGGAGGCGCTGCACCAAGAACCACCAAAGGTAATGACACAAAACCCCAGAAGAAGAAACCAAGCACAACTTCCTCCAAAAATGGAGCGGCGTTAGATTTCAGCAGTTGTGGGATTTCTCTTTAGTTTTGGTAAAAAAAAAAAACACGAGTCGTTTCTCCAGCTAGCTTTAGACTCTCACGTTTGTTTTGGTTGCATTTACCCAGAATGCCCTGCGCTCTAGTCTGTTTCCTGCTTTTGGAGCGGCCTCCAATCCGCTTGGCGTTCACATTCGAACCACACCAGAGTTCACTTCAACCAAACTGAGACCGAGGTTCTCAGGTGGACTAGCCTTCACGTTTTGATTACACATTCACACCTCCCCAAATGAACCGGACTTTCCAGGCTACCAAACCGGAGATCGATTAAAGCGGACTAAACGGGGCTCCCTGTGAGTCCTTCTGTTTAGTATTCATAAGTCAACTCACAGATGCTCCCGTGATCACACATAAATACGTTATACTTATTGTGTAAAAGGTATGCATCTTGTGTTTGTGACTTAATTTGGCAGAGGAATGTTTCTGAATACCAAGTGTGCTAATTTGAGGTTTGTGAATCCTCATAATCGTGTTTCTAATCCATCATGTTTAGATTGAATCTCTCGACGGATCAGATGGGGCAACAGACCAGCTCTGATGTCACGGTATTACACATCTCAGGGGCCGGACCTCAGCCACTCACAGCCACAGGCTCAGTGGGACAAATGACAAGGGTCCTCCCACCGACACGCCATCTGTCATCAGAGCACCGCGCACACACACACACACACACACACACACACACACACACACACACACACACACACACACACACACACACACACACACACACACACACACACACACACATAGCTGCTGCAATGGAAGCACGACCTGGGTGCAAAACATGCAGCTGTTTTTCATTTTCAAAAAGATTCTGACAAGACGAGTAAGGTCACTGCCGGCCAAACCCGCCAGTCTGGACCGGCTCAGACGGACCAGATGTCATGGATGTGACAGGAGGGCAATAACGAGCCAGAATCACACTTCACTGCAGCGCTTTTCTGTCGGGGTCAAAGCTCAGTTGCTCGGAGACCGGCTGTTCGGTTAGTAAAATGACTTAGAAGGAGAAGTTCTAGGAGTGGGAACAGTTTTGGTCCAAAGTGTGTGGAGTTCCATCTATGAGCAGTGAGGACACAATGGACTGCATATCTCTGATTTACTGGAAAAATATAGTTTACATCAGGTGGTGGAAGCTAAATCGAAGTCTAGACTGCTTGTCTGTTCTTAAAGATTATCGTCCTGCTGCATAATTCAAGTGCGCTTGAGCTAAAGGTAAAAAGCTAATGGTAGCAGCTTCTCCTTCTGGAGCTGTGTTTTCATATTTTGAAAATAAATTTGCCTAATGGACACTCTAGCCAAAATCAATAAATAGTAAAAACATAAACAGTGAGTAACTGAAGAAAGACACCAAAAAAGACAAAGATTTATAGTAAATAAGTTTAAAAACTCACATGATACATAGAGGTTTGGTCTCTGGGAGGCGATTCCCTCTGATTGGTCTGAAGCAGATAGTGGGAGGGGCTCTGGCTGTGGTGGCTCCGCCTCTTCGCACGCTTGGCCGTGTCATTGGACCGTTTATTTGGACGCGCCGTGTGGGAGGAGTAGTCCTCCGAGACTGTCCGCTCGTCCGCAGTGGACAGTCCCACGTAACGCAACAACGAGGCATCTGCAAAATAAAAAACATCAAATGTTTAAATTTATCTGCAAAACGGAAAACATCAAACCTTTAAATTTATCTGCAAAATAAAAAACATCAAACCTTTAAATTTATCTGCAAAACGGAAAACATCAAACCTTTAAATTTATCTGCAAAATAAAAAACATCAAACCTTTAAATTTAACTGCAAAACGGAAAACATCAAACCTTTAAATTTACCTGAAGCTTCTATAGTTTTCAGTGTTTTCACCAGGGTTGAATATATTATTTATCTAGATTAATCCAACAATGTATAAAATAGTCCAGAAAGGATTTATTATTCAAATCTTAACCTTTAATCAGAGCATCAATTCTGGTTAATCGGGTGTCAAATTACATTATTAAGCTTTCATTGGGATCAAAGCAGGAACTCAGATTTTTGTCTCGTTCAGTCAGAGTAAAAATCAAACCCAACAAAACAGGGAAATTTTCCAGCAGCTTTGGAAATCAAACTCCTGGACCGTTATCTGTCACCTCAGTGTTATCTCAGCTTTGGCGATGCAGTGAAGTTGTAAACAGGTAGGAGAAAGGCAGCAGGCAGCAGCTACAGTACAAACAAAAAGCCACAAATCCCCTCCAGGCCGCCTCCGTTGATAAGACCGACATTAATCCCAAAAATGCTTCATTTAAACCCTTTTTTTTAAAATCAAGTGTCTTTTGTTTAGTGGTGAATGCAGCTAGAAAGGCAGCAAAACTGGAGACACACCAGTTAATTTGAAAAGACTTTACAGAAAGTAAAGATGAATTCTGCTACAACAAACACTAATTTCACAAATTTTCCTCCAAAAGATTTGATTCTGGTTTTAGAAAACACTGATGAATTGTATTAAGGGGATACATTACAAATGATTGGATTTTGTAAAAAAAAAAGAAAAGAAAAAAAAAAGAATTGCATTAGATAAATAAATACAACTTACAGATAATTTATTTTAAAAAATTAATGTGGAAACATAACTGGATCTAATTAAAAGTGTTTCTGTTGTGATTCGGTTCGGTTGGGACCAAAATGGCAACATTTGTTAAATTTTCACACTGTAATGTTTGAAATTAACCTTCCATTCTGAAAAACCTGTTCCCCTCCTCACCTGTGGGGGCGCTGCATCAAGAACCACTGAAGGAAACGACATGAAAACCGCAGAAAAAAAAACACTGAGCTAAAACAAAGAGACTAGCATCAGATTTTAATGATTCCAGGATTCATTTTAAACTCATAAATTATCTTTGTAGTTTTTTAAATGTGAATTTCCTTTATTTTAAAGATGGAGCTCAAACACAAATGTCTCATAATTTCACAAATCTAAAAATAAATATCTGAAAAATAATTTTTTGTAAATATCTAAAAATTAGATCAAATTAAATATTTATACATCTAATTTTTACTAATGTCACAATTTCTACTCTATCCAAATTATATCTACGCAATTTATTATGTTTGTTTTGGTTGTATTTACCCAGAATGCACTGTGCCATTTCCAATTTAGTTTTTTTTTTTGGTTGTATTAAGTATGATAACCTATAAACACCTTTAATACATTTTATTCATTTACACAAAAACATCTCCACAAACAATTTGTAAAAGAAAAAGGAAATGATTCAAATTTTTCATCCAGTATTTGTTACTTTGCTTTGCTTTAAGTGAGATTATTGAAACAAAATCCTGAGTTTAGTCGACCTGAGTTGTATAAAATCACAGCTGTGTAGTTTATAATCGCTACAGCTCATCCATCTTCCAAACTTCTTCCCACCATCTCCCCAAACTCAGGTTTCCCTCTGCAGTTTCCTCCCTCCTGTCCTTCCCTGGTTGCTAAGCAGCGGCCAGAGGAAAGTGAGAAGCTGTCAGTGTCGCCATGGAAACTGTGTGAGTGATTCAGGTGGAGGTCAGAGAGAACGATCTCTTTCTTTTACTCCTTTTTTTGTCTGTTCTCATCCCTCTGTTCCTTCTATTCTTTTTTTTTTCTTCTTCCATGGCTGCCTTTCATTTCCTCCGCCTTTGTGCTCGTATCTCTTTACCTCCTTTGCTCCTCAGCAGCTTTTCTTTGGTTCCTCTGTGATGCTAATGACAGGGGGAATTAGAGAAGAGGCTCGCAGATCCTCACACTCGCTGATCGCTTCATGATTTGTACAGATGGGAACGTTTAGCTGATATCCAGCCGGCTCCTCTGGACTCACCTCTGCGGGCTTCTCTGTTCAGCTTGGCTGGGTCTTCGTAGTCGCCCACCCAGTTGCACTCCACAGGCATCGAGATGGGCCTCAGCCTGCCTACATTAGAATAAAACAAGATCCTCATTACTCACTCTGGGAACTGCCCGTTTATTCAGAAGATTTAGTCCTGAAGTGCTGAGAGTTCATTTTACGAAAATATGTTAGTACATAATTTGTGCAATTTGTATGAATTTGGCTAGAAAGAAACATTTTAAAGGGGCATATAGTGTCATTTTATAGCACAATCAAGTAACTACATTAACTTCAGCTGTTATAAAAATGCTACATATATCAAATATGACCTAAAGGAAATTTGACTTTGCAATTTAACACCTTGAAATTGGGCCTCTGTCTCTTTAAGAACTCTTTAGGAAGTCATCACAATATGACTATTAACCCTTTAATAACATTTTTACCAGCGTTTCACTGAGAAATAGCTCCTATAATGAGCTCAGCAGATGTGCAGTTCCAACAGATGTTCGCTAATTGCTGTTGGCTAGTCTGAAGGAGTTGAATGGAGGAGCTGTTTCTGACAAACAGAAACTCTGAAGATTAAAATCTGCAGCTTCGAGGAGGAGCTGCAGCTCGAAGGCGGGGCTACATCCAACCAGGCGTTTTGAACCGCTGAATGGTTGCCATAGTGATTAAAGGATTTCTCAAACATCCATCAAAGAATAAAGCAACTCTCCAGGTATGTTTTTGATGAGGGAATAGCATTATATAAAGTGTATTTTATATAATAATGGTGACCTGTTATGGTTCCTTGAACAGGTTGGGATACAAAACATGCTCATTACATTTTTTGATCAAAGTCATTCTCAGATAATAAAAGTGTAGCTAAAATATCATTTCATAATGAGCAGATTATCTGGATTACTTAAATCCAAATACTCTACTGCTGGCCACGCCCCTAACTCAACGTTTAGACTCTCATATCAAAATGGCTGCAAACAGATGAGCAATTATACAGCAATACAGCTTAGAAAAGCAGAAGTTATGCCTCCTGCAAAACCAACAAGAATGCAGCAAGTGTTTTCAGGACGGTAAGTCAAAAACAAACCACTTGTCATTTCCAGCAGCCGTTGTATAGCGGTAAAACCAGCTGACCAAATGTGCTGCAGCTGCGGTTGCTAGGTAACGGGGCAGTGCCGGCTGGTTTGTGACGTTACATTCAGGAGGTTTTTGAAAAGGCTCATTTTCCAGACATCATAAAACATTAACTTATTTCCAAAAACCAACTATATGTTTTTTTAGGAGCTTTGTCTGTTTTTAGAAGAAGTAGAAACCCAAATGGAAGCACAAAAACGAGTAAAATGTGAACTTTGCATATCGCATCCCCTCTGTGCATTTATAGAGAAAGTTAAAGAAATCGGAAACTGCTTTATTTAAGGTTAAATAAAACCTGGTGTTTTCCTCTCTCATTACCCTGACAGTAGTTTTTATAAACAATTCAAGTGAACAGAATGAGGTTTAACTCGCAGTGACACGTTCTGGGTAGAACCTGCGCACCGTATGTGGGCGTGGTGCAGTACACCGGCTCCTCCTCTTCTCGCCGGTGAGACTCTTGATCCAGGAAGGAGTTTGGTGATTCAGAGCGCTTGGCAGCGCTGACGCCACTGTGGCTACGAGACGCTTCGTCTCCAGACAAGGCTCCTGTCTCGTCTCTACAGCAACCAGAGGCAGATGCTCATCAGAGGAAGCTTGAACGACGAAGGAAACGGTTCGGCCTTCAGAGATGCAGAGGAAGTACCTGGGAGTGTATGGCTCGGCGGGGGGAGGCGGGATGTAGAGATCCTGGAGGGCGGAGCTTTTGGTGGGTGTGCCTGATGGCGTGCCGGAGCCGCTGCCTGGGCTTCTGGTCGGCTGGATTTAAAATTTAAAGAAAAAAACAGACAATTTACAGTTTTTTCTTGGAAAAGTCCATCAGATTTTGCTTTAAATGGAATGTTTCATTTGTTGATTTTTGTGTTTTTATCACATAAAGCTCTTTGAACTGACTTGGTGCTGAAATGTGCAAAACAAACAAAATCTACTTGATTGATTAAATGAGCTGAACTGGACCCAAAGCATCACAGATCCTCTGTCATAGTTCTTCAGGAGTGTAAGAATATAAGCTAATTTCATTTAAATTGTACTAGATATAAATATAAAAGGCATAGGAATAAATAAAAATGACATAAAAGTAATAAAATATCTTTACTTAAAAATAGTCAAACACAATCGGTAACAACCAGAAGACTCTGAACTTCCAGAGTTCAAGATGAAGTTTTGTGATTTTTGTGTCGTACTTTGAAGCCATGTTTGGTTGTTTTTCCTCTTTTGAAGAGTATCCAGGTGACAGATTGCATCATACTTATATCCCAGGTGTAAGATTTTATAAAAAAAATATTTTATACCTATTTGCTAAGACTGTCACCATATGGTGAATGTGTAAAATTAAACATGTAATCTGTGAACAGATGAAAAACAACCAATCAGAGTCAGGAGGCGGGTCTTAGCGCTGTCAATCAACCTAACGTTGCTGCTCAATGTGCTACCGGCCGAGAAACGTAAAACTGATCCGCTTTATTTCTGATAGGAGACTCAAAACAGGTTTGCAGTCAAACCTGTTGTACAAGATTTTTTTTTTTCTTTTAAGGTAATTGACAGCGCTAAGGCCCGCCTCCTGGCTCTGATTGGTTGTTTTTGGTGCATTTCTTCAGATGGCAATAGCAGCTCAGAGAGGAGATGGAGGACATCAATATTTAAACAGATTATCTGTCTCATATCATCCTGTTGCAACATGAAGATAGTTTTATCAGATACATAAAAACATATATTTTACAAAAGCTACATACTGCAGATTTAACAGGATTTTCCTATATTAAATTAGTGGCTTTTCTTTGAAGCATAACTTTAAAAATAGTGTATCAGGTAATAATTTCTGCTCCAGTGGACCAAAACACAAAAAGAAAGTCAATTTTTGATGCACAAACACTTTTCCTTCTTGTTTCCTCCCGTTTGTCGCTAATTAGAGATAATTAGCGGTGGAAATTTCAGCCTCAGCTCCGAGAATGTGGGTGGAAAGCCATTAGTTTTCCCTTCCCATTCACTTCTTTCGGCCCGGCTAGCAAACCCCGTGCTGAGCCACAGCTCCGTGACCTAATTACACGCTTTGGCTGCGGCCGAGCGGGAGGAAGAATGCTGCGGGGAATCGATGTGGGCCAGCGAGGCGCTTTAATAAAGTCTATAAAAGGTAGAGGCAGTCCCACCTGCAGAGCCAGGGGTTTCCAGCGCATGTTCTTCAGCAGTGCAGGGGCGGAGCTGAGCGTGCTCTGCGGACGCTTCTTCAGGGTCAGGGACACAACGCCTTTATCGGCCCGCAGCGAGCCGACCAGGTTACGCAACTGCCAGCCCACCTGTGGAGCAACGAGGAACAATGTGAGGCAGGGAGACTCGCTTTGGGCCACAATGAAAGATCAGTGATGTTCTTAAAGGGCCGGTTAGAAGGTATCGATAAAGTACATGTGTCAAACACGAGGCCCGCGCCCCGAATCTGGCCCGCTGTAGCTTCTTATGTGGTCCACACTCCAGAGATATGCATAATAATACTTTCAGTTTTACTACGATCGTGAAAATTCACGCAAAATCAACAAATCAGGTCATTTTTTTGTGCTAATGCATAACTGTGAGTTTATTGAAAATCTTCCAGAAAAATGATAAAAAACAGGTAGTAAGTGATGCCAACTCCCACCTGCAGGTGGCAGTGTAGTTTACTTCTCCACTAAAATAAAAAAAAACTTTAATTTGATTAATAAATTAATATTTAAGAACACAACTGTTATCTTGATGGTTCTTTTGTGATTTTTTTTTCAATAAATTGGTAATTTAAAAATATTTTAAAGAAATTTGCAATATTTTCACTTATATTTTAAGGTATATGTGACTTTATTACTCACAAATAATCGATCACCGACTAGAACTTGACATCAGATGTGTGTTAGTAAAATGTACTGCCACCTGCAGGTGGGAGTTGGCATCACTTAATACCAATGCTTTGACCATTTTTCTGGAAAAATTTCAATACACTCATAATTTTTCATTAGCACAAAAAATGATGTGATTTGTTGATTTTGCATGAATTTACACAATTGTAGTAAAACTGGAAGTATTGACTGATGTAATCAACAACTTTGATTTTATTAATGAGGTAGCATTTCAGCAGACAACTCTTGAATGTTTTATTTAGGTACGCCTCTGGAGTCTAGAGGGCCACATAAAAAGCTACGCCGGGCCAGATTTGGCCCTCAAGCCTTGTGTTTGACACATGTGGTGTAAGAAAATAAAATTCTCCCTCATTTACATGCAGGCTGAAGTTTGACTCCGGTCCACATCGTGAGCGAAACAAGTAGGCGGCGAGGCGGCATAACTATCTATAGAGGCTTCATGTGATGTAACCTGCCCTCATTTCCAAAACCAAAGCATCTTATCATCCATCTTTCTTTTTTTTTTTCATTTTTACCAACTATGTGCAAAAAGCCACGCCTACACTGCTCGCCTCCAGCAGATCTGCGAACGAAAACAAACTGTAAACAAACACGAAGCTGCCCACCGGGATGCGGCGCTCGCAGCTTCGGCGTACCTGAGGTACCGCGCTGACCTGAGATCTGCTCGTGATCAAAGACTGACGGTTGTTTTCAGAGCAGACCGGCTCCGATACGGCAGCAAGAACACGATTACTGGGGTTTTATTTACTGGGATTAAATTTACTGGGGTTAAACTTACTGGGTTTTATTTACTGGTGTTAAATTTACTGGGGTTAAACTTACTGGGTTTTATTTACTGGTGTTAAATTTACTGGGGTTAAACTTACTGGGTTTTATTTACTGGGGTTAAATTTACTGGGGTTAAACTTACTGGGTTTTATTTACTGGCGACGGGTTTGTCTCCTGTTTCGCCAATGACACTGTGCAGATCTGTGTGTTTTACTTTTAACCGAGTTTTTTGAATGTTGGGTGAGATTTTAACGACTTCTCAACATTTTCAGAGTTTATTTCTGTTCTTATTATTTTACTATGAATATAATTTTATACAGACTAAGAAAAATTATGTATGTATGGATGGATGGATGGTTGGATGGTTGGATGTTCAGATGGTTGGATGTTCAGATGGTTGGATGTTCAGATGTTTGGATGTTCAGATGGATGGATGTTCAGATGGATGGATGGATGGATGTTCAGATGGATGGATGTTCAGATGGATGGATGTTCAGATGGATGGATGGTTGGATGTTCAGATGGATGGATGTTCAGATGGATGGATGGATGGATGTTCAGATGGTTGGATGATTGGATGTTCAGATGGTTGGATGTTCAGATGGATGGATGATTGGATGTTCAGATGGATGGATGTTCAGATTTCACAGCCAACAGAACCAAGTAGGAAGGAAAACATTTCAGAGTTTCCTCCAGTTTCATCATTTTCCTCCATTTTCTTTTGCTCTTTCACGGAAAACGTCTGATTTCAAACGTACCACGGTCTGGTGGTTGACTTGAATCACTTCATCTCCTGCGTGGATCTTCTTGCAGCGGTCTGCTGGAGACTAAACGCACACAAAGCAGAGATTAATAACCCATCTGAGTATTGATTCCTGTCTGACACTTTTTGGGAAGTTTCACAGCAAACCCCACTTAAAGAATCAATAACGCCAGGCGGCCATGTTGTCATCCTTATTGAAAATGACAGGCTGCTGTTGAAACCAGATTCGAAGATTGATTTTTAGAGAAAATCCTCTCACCCCTTCGGTGGTTCCTGTGATCACATGCAGACCGTCATAAGTGGACTTGATGTACATCCCCTGATGGAGACAAGAAACAAAAATATTCAGCGTTTTAAAGTAGTAGACACGACTTTATCTGCGGACTAGCCCAGTGTTTCTCAAACCTTTTCAGGTTCACTTACTCCATTTAATAAACACTCAGATGAAATCTCCTGTGAAGGTGAAGGTGGCGCTGTTTTGTCAAAGTAACTGGCCACAATAAAACCAGGAAGAAGTCAACTGAGGGCGTTTTGAGTTATTTACTTCCAATGATGGAAAACACATGGGAATCAAAAAGGTTTTGATAACATTTTATGGCTTCTTGTAATTTAGAAACATAATAAAAGTAAATATTATTGAGTTGGGTTGGAAAAAAACAAACATTTTCTTTCCAAAAGTAGGTAGTCCATCATAAATAACTTTATTTTAGGCGTTAAAATGCAGTTAGTCAGCGGGGGGTTCAGCGGGTCATGTCGCTCTCAGCAGAGTCGCAGACCCAGAACTGCATTTGTGCGGCATGCTGTTTATAAAAGTACGACAACTCCTTCCGTTTTTATTTTAATGTCTTGGTTTTAAGTCATTTATCTATCATTATTTTTGAACACAATCCTTTGCTAAGCTCGCTGTAGCGTCACACTTTGAGCTGACGACCCGCTAAATAAACGGTTACGTGCAGTACCTTGTGAACCACTAGGGGGCCAATGTGGGCCACAGTTTGACAAACACTGGTCTAGAGCAGGGGCGTCCAAAGTGCGGCCCGGGGGCCGTTTGTGGCCCTTGTCTTGATTTTGACCTCATTTTGAGAGGTTTGGCCCTGCAGCACTTTTTGTAATTTCTTTAAGATGAAACTTTTGGAAAGTTTATAAATTCTTAAGAGGAAAAATATTAAGTAAAACAAAAATAATTTTTATTAGCATTTTATTTTTATCTCACGCCACAAACATCTGTTGAGTTTTCATTAACAGACTTTGACACACCCATCCATTATATTTCACAAAATACAGCAAAGGTTGCAGAAGAAAATTCTTATTTTTGTTCTAAAATATTTTAAGTCTAAATATTTTAGGCATCAAAAAGCACCTAACTAAAGACATTCTCGTGAAGAATAATTTTCTTTATTTTATTTAAATATCTTTTGATTTTGAAGCACACAGGCTCTATTAATTCATTTTTTAATTATATTTCCAGAAATAATTGGTTTGATGGCTTTCTTCTCTTTAAGGATGAAATCATCAATTGAAAACTGCTTTTTGTTTTTATTTATTTTACCTTTATCCAACATTTAAATGTGTTTAATTATCTGAAACATTTAAATATTATATAAAAAAAGCAAAAATAGAAGACATCTGTTTGTCGTGTTGCTCTTATTTCGACCTAAGAGTGATACAATATTAAATATTTTTTGTTTTTATGATAAAAACAGATATAAAGTCGGTGTAGAGCAGTACCAGGCCTTCAGATGGCTTAGTGTTGGTGAGGTGAACCAGTTCAAGGTGGGCAGACTGGGAGACCAGGGGGTCCGACGAAACGCACACGATGTGCTCACACACTTCAGACAGAGTCTTACACTGCAGACGAGAGAAAGAAAACAGCAAAATAAATAAAAATCCAAATAAAAAATCCATTTCCTGCTGTAAGGATCAGATTAAACTCAACTATAACATGCAGGTTTATTTTTATTTATCAATTCAGCAGTTCAGTAAACCACAATAACCGAATCCCCTCCAGAAACAACGGGGGTGAATTTAATTATGCTTTTTCTTTTTTTTCTTGGCAGATTTAGTCGTGTTTTCCATAACAGAGAGGTTTGAATAGAAACTGCTGACTCTATTTTTGGATCAGCCACAGCGAAAGTCACTAAACTTTGTCTAGAAAAGTTTTTCTGCCATGTCGACAGGAAAATCCCTGCTACTTATTAAAGATTTCCCCTCCTGCACTTATCATTTCCAAACTTAGTAGTGCGACATTTTGAACTCGTCATTTCTCTGAAAATATCCCAGAATCTCGAGAGGGTTTTGGCTTCATCCTGGTTCTGGAATCGTCCTCACTGCTGACATGTTGGTTTGTCACATTAAGTAAAGACCTGCGTGGATTTAATGGGCTCAAACATGAATTCACTCAATTAGTCAGTGATGGAGATAATCTGAAGAGAAGATGGCAAGTCAGGACATTAAAGATAAATCAAGATAAATCAAGTTTCAGCTGACATTTAAGCCTGGAGGGTAAGATTTTACGGTAAATGTCGTTTAATGGATATAAATACCACATCAACCTTCATTTACAGGTCTAACCTAAATAAATCAAAGAGACATCATTTGTTTTTTTAGTTTCTGGTTCTGAGAAGTTCACCTAAAAGTTCCTAGTCTCCATATACTGAACATGAGGAAAGAACAAAGTTTCCCAGCAAAGAATCGGACCTGTCTGATGTTCAGCAGTTCCCACTGGTTTGACTCAAACATGAGATTTCTCCTCCATCAGTCTGGCTGCTGACTCCTCATTACTACTTCCTACATCCATTCTTCAAACGAAACAAAAAATCTCTTACATTTTCGTAAATCCTGCTTGTAGTGTAACATTTATGAGCAAACAAGCATAAAAGAGCAACTTTCTGGTTGATAAATGCAGAAAGGAGACGATCAAAGCTGGAGCCCAACATGTTGACACCAAAATATTAGCTAATTGGTGCGATTTGAGGCAGATACTTAATTGTAGGAGCTTGACTGTTAGAGGAAGCAGCAAAGGGAAGAAGAACAGAAAAAAGGAGAGATTTTCTTATACGTTGCTCACAATTAAGTAATATTTCCAGTGGAAACAGAGACAGCATTTTAATAAAGAGAGGAAAACTTCAGGGCTGCACAGTTGGTAGAGCTGCTGCCTTGCAGCAAGAAGGTTCTGGGTTCGATTCCCGGCACTGGTCTTTCTGCATGGAGTCTGCATGTTCGCCCTGTGCATGGTGGGTTTGCTCCAGTTTCCTCCCACAGTCCAAAAACATGACTGTCAGGTTAATTAGCCTCTCCAAATTGCCCCCAGGTGTGAGTGTGTGTGTGCATGGTTGTGTGTTTCTGTGTTGCCCTGTGACAGACTGGACCTGTCCAGGTGACCCCGCCTCTCGCCCAGAACGTTAGCTGGAGAGGCAGCAGCTAACCAACCCCACTAAGGGACAAGGGTGTAAAGAAAATGGATGGAGGAAAACTTCCAGTTTTCCACGTTATTAAAGCTGCAATGACAAGATCTTACCAAGTATTTCTGGTTTTGTTTTTACTGCAAACACCTCAGTAAGAAAAAACTAATTTACAAAAGTAACTTTTCAGCAAGAAATAGGAATAAATTTTTTAACATTGATGAAAAAGTAATAAATTCAGATTATTTCACTTATAGGAAAAACGTCATAATGAAATAATCTGCCAGCAGAACTTGAACTTTTTCATCATTATTAAATGAATTATTGGTTTAAAACAAGACTTTATATCCTTCTGAAAAGTTACTTGTAAGTTAGTTTTGTCTGATTTCTAGTGTACTAAAATATTTCACTACAAACTGGACCAAAAATTCTTGATAAGAGTCTCTTATTTGGTGCTGAAAAGTTACTTGTAAGCTAATTTTGTCTTTTTTAAAAGTGTAATAAGATATTTGCACTGGAAAGTAGACCAAATATACGTGGTGTTACTTGTGTTTTTGCAGTTTAGCTCAAAGTATTTATTTTGTGTTTTTGTTGGTAATGCAGGAAATAACGAGCTTTTCTCTCCAGTGATAGTTTTAATGTCCACCATCTCCCTTAAATAGTAAATCTTAAATATTGTCTCTCATTTTCTGTTCTTCCAGTTCCTACAAAATAAATATTTTGTGTTTTTGCAATGAAGATGTGCAAACCACCTAAAGATTTACCAAAAAACATAAATGTTGTTCATCTCCAGACACTTAAAAACACAATTAAAATGAGATGTGAGTAAAGTATCCAAAAATAGTAAGAGTAAAAAGTAGCCCTCTAAGAAATAAAAAAGTATTTGGTAAAACGTCAACTCAAGTTCTGAGGAAGTGATCAAATTATCCATCATATAATATTTAAAAATCCCATCATCAGACAGACCAAAATATCAAGTCAAGTGGAAGTTTTTTGTATTTTAAGGACAAAAATGACAAAAATAACAAAATCAGGCAAAAGAAAATTTTTTCAAATCAGTTTCTTTTAATAAAAAACTTATGAAACTTTAACACAACCTGCCGGGCTGTGACTGGCGTCATGGTTGTTTTTCATTTCAGTGGATAGAAAATCCAGACATTTTACTCAAGAGCAGCAATACATTGTAATAAAATTACTCAAGTAAAAGCAAAAATACTCCTAAATGGACATGTTTTCATTTCACTGGGTGGAAAATAGACATTTTATTCAAATAAGAATAGATAGTTTTGCAAAAAAGTTACTCAAGTAAATGTAATTGAGTAAATGTAACTAGTTACTACCCAACTATATAAAGCTTCTGGCTAAAGACAAACTCACCACATGAAGGATTTTGTTCTCCGTCTCAAACACCGTACAGTCCTGAGGGGAACGGAGAGAAATTTAATGTAGCAACAAGAACATTTTGTGTTGCACATGCTGCTAAAGTATCTCTGCATGCTTCCTGGGCCTCACATTGCCACAGCCCAGCCACCTGGATACTATACACCACCACAGATACAACAAACACCCACACAAACAGACATGCATTCAGCTTTTATTTATACCCACATCAGTCACATAAAAGACAGGCTGAGAAGGATGTAAACAGCAAAGAATCGAGTCTCGCTTAAGGATGCAGACTGCTGCATCACACCCACCCACACACATGCATACAGCACATTTAGGGGGATATGTCAACCCACGGCAGCTCCCCTCAGCCTCGCGCTTCAAGCACAGCAGAATAAAAGCTATCAGCCTTCAAAACGAGCACACAAACGCTTCCACACACCTGCTGTACAATGGTGGTGAGCTCCAGGCAGAGCTGAATGACATTATTTCGGGTAACTGAGTAGTCTGCCACAGCAGCAAAGGGAGACCTGGGAGGGAAAGATAACAGCGGTGAGTCTTTTAATGTTGCTGCTGCGCTGGATGATGTGCAGGGGTGATGGACAGGGGCAGCGCTGAAGGGAGAGGTTAGCGAAAATGCTGCCTTGCTGCAATATTTAAACCAGGATTTATTTCATTTTTCAACCTTTGGAGCTTTTGGAATGTTTTTTTTAGACATTTGCTGAAACTGTCACAGTGTCACAGCAGTATGGTACGAGACAAATAAAAAAATTGAGCTGTTCTGGCTTTGAAACAACCAATCAGAGTCAGGAGGCGGGGCTTAAGATAGCTAGCGTAGCCTGTCATGAACGCTCAGGCTAGCTAGCACAGCCACCGATGACGGCGAATAAACGGTTTTCCTGTAATGTCAAGTCGTTTCTCCACCATTAACACATTTAGCGGAGAGTACATGAGATTGACTGACAGCGCTAAGACCCGCCTCCTGTTTCTGATTGGTTGATTTTGAGCATTTTCTTCAGACGGGAGTCGTAGCTCAGGGAGAAGATCGATCTTTTCACAGATTTTCTGTCTCATAACAAACTGTCTCAACATGGCGACACTTTTAACAAATATGTAAGAAACATTTTTTTATAAAAGTTACACATGGAAGCTTTAACCTTTTATGAAAGTTAGACAGAGAGCTAACGTCTTTTTTTTTTGTAGTTTTCACATAATCGATAACCTTATTTTAAAAATATGCTAAAAATAGAAAACAGTGTCTGGTGCTGTGCTAAACTGGCTTATAACATGTTTTGGCAGACAGGGAAACTTTCTATGATTTAGTAAATATAAATTTAAGCAAACAAAAGTTATGGAGTTCCTCAAGGCTCCAATCTCGGCCGACTTATATTAAGAAACAGAAAAGAATAGACTGTGATACTGTGCTAAACTGGTTTAGATGGGCAGACTGAGACAACTTTCTATGATCTGGTTAATATAAACTTGAGCTACTAAATATGATGGAGTTCCTCAGGGATCCAATCTCAGCCCACTTATATTAAGAAACTGAAAAACAGAAAAGAATGTGATAAACCGGTTTAGATGAGCCGACAGAGATAACTTTAGCGTTATGCTAGTTTCGACAACAAGCATCTCGTGCTCGTCTCAGGCTGTGGGTTTTTCTATTCACCAGTCAGTGGTCTGTGTTGTGTGACTCCAGTACCATTCTAAACCTAGAACTGATGGGGAACCAGCAATAAAGAATATGTAATAAACCTAAATATGAACATTTACTCATCTTATTATCCTTGACTTTGTCTTCAAAGCGATCTTAAACCAAGCTAAAGAATCTCCAACTAAAACAGAACATAGAAAACATCGTACATGTTTTGTACTTTCAATTGGTTATTTAAAAATAATCGTTGAAGTGACAGTAAGTCGTCCAAAGGTCCAAACCAACACCAGGAAAATGGACAATAACACCAGTTTGTAGAAGTCTGCTCTGGCTCCCTGTTGGTGAAATGAATGGAGCATAAAACTGTATTATTCCATCTTCTTGAAATATAGTCAATAATAAAAAATATTTCTCGTTTAACGCGTAATGTTGATGAATTGCTCATGTGCTAATGATCAGGGACGGTGCTAAATTGTCTTCATATTTTGGAGTTGACGGTATTAAAGGTTGCCATCTGTCATTCATAGGTTGCTAAATGTCAGTGATGCGGTTTTCATGACTGTCGCGCGACTGAATCAGTTTGGTTCTAAACGAACCTAAGCCACAGCTGTCAGCGCTCATGTGTGTATGGAGACTCATTCGTTTGTTATACGAGGCCAGAAGAAGAAAAGAAATGTCAAAAACATCATGAATGCGCCTCAAATGAAACACAGAGAACATTTTTCCTTCTGAAATGCCTTTATAATCCACTGCAGTGACTGATTATTAAAGGCTCTTTAAGTTTATAGTATCTCAATGTTAAATATTTGTGCCTTAAATTTGTTTATTCACATTAAAGTTCTGCTTTTGATTGTTAATAAAGCGACATCCAGCGTAACAGAAAAAAAGAAAACGTTACATTTTAGAACATATTAATGTGAAATTGTACCATTGGACTAAATTTATAAGTTTGTCATCTTTAAAATATATACATGTAAAACCTACAGTTTGCAGAAAGTGTTGTTTCCTCTTAAATTCTTCACATTTTCTCAAGCTTTAACCACAAACGGTAATGAATTTTATTAGGATATTATGGGATAATCCAACACAAAGTAGAGCTTACTCGTAAAATGGAAGCAAAAAATAAAACTAAATGTGATGCAAGTAATTTAAATATGATTAAATACAAAAAAATAAATACAAAATAAGCATACACATGGAAATAAGTTACTCACATAATTAAATAACTATTAATTCATTAATTACTCACTTAAAATGACACCTAGCACTAATACTTTTTTGATTAAAATGTTCTAGTTCCACTGACAGATTATTTAACTCATAACACGGATCAATTGTCTTGTTAGAATTAAATTTATCTGCCAATGGAAGTTTTCACCAATTTTAAGGAATTATTTACTCAAAACAAGGCTCTACATGTTGCAGTTTTGTTTTAATTCAAGTGTAATGAGATATTTGCAGTAGAAACGACAGTAAAATTACTTGGTCAGATTTGGTGTTTTTGCAGTAAAAACAGATTTAGATCCTTTCAATCGGCATCAGAGTCGTTATTGCACCATAAATATGTCCACAACACAACTACAATCAATAATTATTGATATCAACTGATATGAAACGCTTTTATAGTGTTGAGTTTTTCAGTCATATCGACAAAGAACGGGACTTTAATTTGTTCTCAGAGGAAAAGGAAGCAGTGTTTGCTCCACTGAAGGTGAACAGGCCTTTCCTTTCAGAAAACACCCATTTTCAAACCTTACAGGGTTTTGAGTTTTCCGAGGCAAACAAACACGGCGGCGACCTCTGCTAATGCCTGGATGTTTCTCTATAAACGGCTTTGTGAGCCGAGCTATTAGATCGGCTTGAATTTATTATGTTTTCTTGCCCGGAGCGTTGTTAGCTCACAGTGTCTCCTTTGTGTTCCCAGTTTCCACTCTAGCACACTGTCCATTTTGTTGACAAGTATACTTCCCCGAAAAGAAAAAAGAAAAACACTTCCTAGTGAGGAACGGCTCTGCAAAGCGCTCATAAATTAAACCCTGCGAGTGCTCAGGTGTGAACAAGGTGAGAGTGATAAGGAGCCGGTGGAGCTAATGAGGCGCTAATGACTGCACACAACAGCAACGCGGCCACAGACAGCAGCAACGTTAGCGCAGAGTCATGACACACATTAGGACGGCGGCAGAAAGCGGCACATTTCCTTCGCTGTTCCAAAGACCCAGATAAAGACTCAGCCCAGCCTCTAGCGTATGATTTATCAGTGGTTTGTGTGATTTGGGTCATCACTATTGAGGTTGACTACTATATATACACACGCACAACCTGGGGGTGTGCAAGAAGTCTGCTAACCACCAGGCAACCGTCCTGAAAACAACTCTTTGTTTTTTTTAACTTGAGCTGTAAAACTTTAGGATGTAAAACTCTGCAGGTTATAAAAGGCACATAGCGTCATTACAGAGCACAATCAAGTAACTATGTCACCTTAAATTTTAATAAAAATATTACAAATGACTTAAAAAATTTGACTGTAAATTAACACCTGGAAATTGGGCCTCTGTCTCTTTAAGAAGCTCCTGCTCTCTCAGACTCCGCCTTCAGGAAGTCATCTCAACATGGCTCCTCTATTAACCCTTTAATGATTTTACCAGCGTTTCACTGAAGCAGCTCGTATAAGATGTGAAGTTCCACCAGGTGTTTGCTAATTCATGCTGGCTAGTCGGAAGGAGCAGAGTTGGGGGAGGAGCTAGGTCCACCCAGCCGGTTTGCACAGCTGAATGGTTGCCATGGAGACTAAAGGATTTTTCCAACAAGTATCAAAGCGTCACTCCTCCAGGTATGTTTCTAATGAGGGAATAACATTATAAACATGATTAAAAAGCTAAAAAAAAGAGAAAAAAAAGATTTTACTTGATACTGCCCCTTATCTCCATGTCTGGTTCTGGTTCTGGTCTGTAAATACAGAACCAGAACCAGAACCAGACATGGAGAAAGAGCATTCAGCTCCTATTCAGAACAAATCTGAAACAAACTTCTAGAAAACTGCAAAACAGTCGAAACAGAGTTCCTTTAAATGAAGACTTAAAACCCATTTTAGATTCACGTTTAATTTGTAGTAAATTAAAAATTTACAACTAATGTTTGATGTGTATTAAAGATTTTAATGATGACGTTTGACAAAATGTAAAGTTTATTTGTTTTTATTATGTAAAGCATTTTCTTGCTGTTGCTGAAATGTGCAAATAAACTTGAGTTGAGTTAAAAATAAATGGATTTTTAGTGATCATAACTAATCATCTGGATGATTTTGAAAGTGAAAGGATTTCCACTTTGAAGAGGAAGTCCTTTCACTTTCAAAATCCATTCATTTTGACCCAGGATTTACGGATTCAGGGTCAAAATTTAGTGAATTTTATGTCAGAATCTAATCAAACTCAGGTAATTTCTATAGAAAAAGCCAAATACTAAAGTTTTGAAGCTACAAGTGAGGCGTTTCCAGCAGCTATGAAACTGTATTCCTGCTTTTTAAACTTTAAATTTTATAGAGCTTTTACTGAGCACAAGAAAAGGGACGAACCGAAGAAAACAAGTTACTCTGGTTGAAATAAAGGAACACTGTTACAGCTCCTGCATTTTGTAGCCATCAGCAAAATGTATGACACATAAAACGCCTCCGTGTGAATAATTAATGTTGTGTGTACGCAGTTCAAAGGCGCACACGTCGAGTTCAGCTCCTGAATTCAGACAAAATGATGGTGAAGTAAGAATATATCAGGAGAGCTGAACTTCTGCGGTTATTTTGTACATGGAAAGGTGCAGAACGTTTCCCTGCAGGTTCCTACGCTCTGCCTGAGATAACCGGCAGTCAGACGGATAAAAGCTCAGCCTTGCTCCAATCTGACTCTTCATAAGATATGCTAACCTTCATCCCCATTATTAAACTCATCACTCCGAGCTCCCCGGCTGCAGAAATCAGTCTGACATGATGAGATTTCTTTACCGCCGTGCTTGTAGGAAAGATGTGCAGAGGTGGGCAGAGTACACAAAAATTATGATCAAGTAAAATTAGCGCTGCTTTAATGTAACTTTCATCGCTGGTGAATTAAATTGGTGGAAACAAAGATGAGAGGATGAGAGGGGAAACGGGAGAGCCAAATAATAAGATCGCTTTGTGCCTTTTTTAAAGTTATCATTATTTATTCTTTGTTCTTGTAAACTGTTTACTTTTTTCCCTCCCTCTCTTTTCCTCTTCTACCCACAATATTTAGGGCAATCAAGCCATATTAGAGAATAGAAAAATAATTCAAATTAGAAAATAAATACCTAGATTAAAATAAAAAAAATTAATCCACATATGTTAAACAATTTCATTGTTTTTGTTGTGACACCAGTTGATTATGTTCAGTGTTTTGTCTTTATTTTGAATGTAACAATTTTAATGTTTGTTTTTTTAATTTTTGTTTTTGTTGCTGTTATTTGTTTTGCAGACCAATATCCTTTTTGCTAGTTTGTAATGTTTGTTGTATATACACTAACTGGAGAATAATTTTACTCAAGTAAAAGTAAAAAGTGTTTGGTAAAAAGTCTACTGAGTAACTCATCAAATTATCAATCATTTAACATTTAAAAATTACATAATCAGAGACAAAAAGAAAGTTAAGTGGAATTTTTTGGTATTTATAGGACGAAAATGACAATAATTCACATAAGTAGCAAAAAATAAAATCAGGGAAAAGAAAATGTTTCCAGATCAGTTTCTTTCAATAAAAAACCTTATGAAACTTTAATAAAAACTGCAGGTGTGTGTCTGGTGAATTTCTGGTTAAAACATGTTATTCATTTAGAGCACATGTGTCAAACTCAAGGCCCGCAGGCCACACAGAACCATTTGTTCTACATATTAAAGACATCTTCAAAACATTTTTTGATCCCAGGCTTAGTTTATGGACTGAACAGACAGAAACATTATACATTTTGAA